>NC_056734.1:569514430-569589430 GCF_019279795.1 Protopterus annectens
TTTGTATGCAATGTGGATGATACTCTTTCTCTAGAAGAGTAAATACTTAACATTATTAAAAAATGCAACATTACCCTCTGTACTGAATAATGTATTCCTTCAACAACATGATCTCAACAAAAGTTGTCACTTCATTAATCCATTTCCAGTGATCAAAGCTGGAGCTAGAGGCAATTCCTCAGTTGGTACCCCAGACAAAAAAGTCCTTCAGGGATGAGGAACAAAACACAAAACACATCTTCCAGGCAAAGAGTTACTATACTTTAACATCTGTACCAGGCTGCTTAAATAGCTATCAGTATTGCACTCATGCCCAACTATCGAAACGTCCAACAAAAGAGATCACACATCTGACTTGTGGGTACAAAATGACACCTCTTTTGCACTGCAGATCACACTCCATAGCAGTCTGCACCCAAGGCAACAGCTTTCTTTGCCCCACCCCAGCTATAGCTTTGCCAATTATACTATGGCTTCATTATGTACCCAAGACTTTCACTCTGCTATCCAGACTAGAACAACCCTATCATAAATATTCCCCCCAAAAATTAAGTACTATTTCTTCTTGCAAACCTTAAATAGTCCTCCTTCAAAATTAAATTACATTTTTACCTACTAAGCAAAGCACAGAGATTTCTCCATATCTTACAGAGACCAATCAAAACATACTTGAAACATACTCTTTCATTGGGAATTAAGTTTATAGTAAAAAAAAATTAATAAAACACTCAAACTAATACATTCTTATAGCAACACACTATTTACCTTCTATTATCTCAAATATTGACCATATCAACCCCTCCAAAAGCAACTACTCACATACTTTGTAAACATTGTGAAAATGCAATTGCTTATTAATGTGTACTCATTTTGTTACTTCAAAAACCATTTCACAGCACTTTCTGGCATGCAACCAATTAACCACAAGTATGACTGAAAACAACACTGTCATGCATAACAATTAAAGGTGCAATGAAATCTGAAATGCAGTAAATTATAATAAACACTAAGAGCTCAGGGTATAATCACATTTGTCCCAATGTCTCTAATTACCATAAAGTCTAAAGGTACATAACAAAAATATATTCATTACTTTAGTAGCTGACGTATAGAATTATCCTTCCCAGAAAAGCTTTTGAAAATGTTGAGAAGAGCAGGGAGAAAAAAGTAAAATATGAGGGAAGAGTGGTCGTTTAAATGTCACCATCATACAAAGGAGGATCTCAAGATAAATATAAAAATATCAGGGCAGCCACTTGCTTAGAAGTCTTCATTTAAGTTTGCTCCAGATCTCTCCACTGCCTCGGCTAGATCAGTAATTAGTAATTTTAGTTCTTCAAGACCTTTTATATTACTTCTAAGGTCTAGGTGGCAATTATGGGATGTCATCGTGTCATGTAATGCACATAAAATAGTGCAATGAAGTCAATGTTAAATCCCTAGAAAATGAATGATCACTTGCTGTAGCTCTGCCTACATATTTCAAGCTGAGGATACCCCAAATTATACATAATCATGTGCCACTCTCCTCTATATCATATCTCCAACAGCTGTCATCAGGTAACTTTAATACCTGTTGCAGATGCTCTAGTATATAGAAATGTTAATGCAAGCTCTGCCAGGAAAATATTCAAAAGCATCTAGATTTGCATATCTCCACATTAGACACACTTCTGCCCATAGCATTGGTGTACACTGAAAATACAAAAATACTACTCCATGAAAATTTCTACAACTCTGTAAACTTGTTCCTCTTGTTCTACCAAAGAAAATGTATCCATTGTTTTATTTCAGGGGGAAAAAATCTGCTTAGTGAATAGTTGATACCAAAACTTCAAAAATGCTTGTCAATAATCAAACATAAATAAGCTAGTGCTTTACCTCTTGCGGTTAGCAACATATATTTTTAAGAAGATATGTACATTTTCAGACATAAAAAGCATCAGTTTTTAATTGAATAGCTTATAGGTAGTCTTGTACCCTAAGTCCCCCACTCCCAAAGATCTTTCGGAAGAAGTAAATTCTTCCAGGTAAACTGTAAGTGATGATTTTTCTCACAGAAATTCCAATGTCCACTGTTTTAGCCTGGCTAAAAAACCTCCCAGGGTTTGGCCCCAAAAAGGTCTGTCCATTACAGACTATCTGAAAGTTGAAAACATCTATATGGCTTAGACTCTTTGGTTAACAGTCAATATTAATGTTTTCCAAAGCTGAAAGATATTTCTCAACTTCAGAGTTAAGTCTTCCTAGGTTTTCTTCCAAAAGTCTTGCACTGTACCCTTAAGCTAGACCCCAAATATTTAAGCTTATTATGACTCCAAAGGTATGGACATGATTGCAAAAAAGGTGTTGAAAGGATGTAATTAATGACTGCTGTTTGAGATTTTGATGAATTCATTTTATATCCAGAAAGTGTCCAATAAGTCTTAACTATGACTTATCTAAACATTGACCAAGCTTGATAAGAAGGAGAAAAAAGATAAATTGACTTTCTGCAGAATTTCCTGCTGCCAATGTATAACTATCTATGAGCAAAAATGTTTTTACCACAGACAGTTTCATCTTCCTCCCTCAGGACTCTACATCTATTGTCCTCAGCAACAAATTCCAGTCCCAACTAACCCCATGAGGTTCTTGAGAAAAGCCATTTTTTTTTACAATATGAGATGCCATAATGCAAATTATAATACAAATAATGGCAGTATGATATACCATATCACAAATATCTATTCTAGGTGGAATGGATCTATGATCCCATTAGCCTTTTACCAAGGCATGATATCAGTAGGGATATACCAGATCAACATCACTACACTTCATCTTCTGGGTCCTTCAAAACTAGCAGAAGCACTCTCTATGTTTTCACCCCTGGATAACTGTTCTGCTCTTGCATGCTTAAATGTGTTTTTATAATGCAGTTATCATAGGTTACTGTTGTATTATTAATTAAAATGCTCCCTCCCTTTTGACTGACTTCAACCCATTAGCATTCCAGCTAACTATCCTACATTTATGCATTCCAGAGAGCCTAAATACATCTAACATTTACTTCAAGCCCTTCTTTATACCCCTCCATGGCAGGCCAACAAACTTCCACACAGATAATAACTTCATATTAAAGATCACTTTGTTGGAGACTCAAGTTCCTATCCATAGTGTTCTCAGGGCTGAGTACAGTGACTGGTAATCCACCCCTCTCAAATCTCACAATCAGAGCATTTGCTGGATATATGCGAAAATGTGAGCCAATGCTATCAATATCGCTCTAATATTAATGCCATTAACTCAGTCCATTGTAAGCAATAGTCTTTAAATTGATTTAAAAATTTTATATGAATAAACATAAAGCATTTCTTCCATCTGACAGAAAAAAAAATATTTCTTGAACTAAGCAACTATTCACAATGTAGGTTATTATATGAAACAGGAACAATAATATATGTGAAACAAAAAAAACATGGTTTCCAAGTAAGTAATTAACAAGTTCAATATCTAAAATTTTGGAGCACAATAAACAATAATTAAAAAAACTGACAATTTGTTACATTTTGCACTCTCAAGCTGCGCTCAGATGCTCCTAATTCAGTGTTAAAAGCATGACACCTGTTATCATCACTCACTATTATGGAGCTGGCTGTGACTGCCCAAGCACAGGCATCAGACATACCACAAATGTACCCATACCTTTACCATTTGTAGTCATCATGTAAGTCAGACATTGTACTGGCTACTGTCACTAGGTGTCTGTATACATCCATGGAATCTATGGGTACAATCCACAAACCCACTATCTACATATATAGCTATCACTACAAGTAAACATATTGTTTACTTCTAAAATAGGTAATATTCCAGAACAAACCATCTAATATCAGATAAGTGATCTAACTACATGATGAGTCAGCCTTTAGATACTCTCAAACATTATGGCTATCTAAGCTAAATAATAACCAATAACCGTGCTTTCAAAATTTCAGCCTAAATTTTTCCACTGTCCACTCCAAACAAATAGAGGAGACGAGGTCAGCCAAACAATATTTATCTCACTAAATCAGCATATTCATTTAAATCAAGGCAGGAAAGTAGCAGGGGAAATTCTCTCAGTATCAACTAAGATAGCAAATGTGGACGAAATGCAAAATCAGCTGTAATAATAGTAAACTGTATCACTATATACAGACAAACTAAATATTAATTATCCCCTCCATTTCCATAGAGTCCTCACCCTGTTAATTGTATAAGGTTAAGTTATGCTTATAAAGAATGAATATACTAAAAAAGTATAAAGAAAAACACACTTTACTAAATACATAGCCAATGAATTTCTTCATAATTTCCATGGGTGAAGCAAGCAGACCAACCAATTAAACCGAATGTAGTATAATAAATTCAAGTAACACAAATCAGCTTATCTTATATCTGACAAACCTTATTTTTATATTTTTATTCTCAGTACTTAGACACATTTTAGAAGCATAGCTGAGTAGGACCAAAATGACCAAAAAGTAAACAAAACTAGAATGGGAAAAGCGACCTACCCTCCAAACACACATATCAAAAAGATATGTTCTGCACAGTGTTAACTTAAAATGTTAATAACTGTTGTTGTTAATAACTTTGTCACTAGATGCAAACAAATTAGGTCATAGTGACCTACTGAAGGTTATTAGACTCCCTACTGCACTTATTTTATATATGTAGTCTGTAATCGCAGAAGAAACTCAAGTCACATTGTGATTTCACTCATGAAGTCTGCATTCCAAACTGACAGCCAATAAAGTTTCAGAAGAACACCCCACAAAGTTATGTCATTCAAGTCAACAGTTCCCCAATAATCCCACTTACTTTTTAATCCACAGCTAAAGTAAACAAACATCATGAACATGCAGGAACATATGACATAATCAAAGAAACTCATCCCACCAATCTAAGACAATTTATGACAGTGAATCATCTTCTAAATGAAACAGGCAAGGTAATCCTTTCCCACATCACTCTTAAACAGAGAAAATGGCTCCATGCTGCTCACCCTGAACCTGATCAAGGTGATTATGGGAATATGTTTCATGATAAGTAATGAAGCTATGAATGAAGTACCAGGTTTTCCTAATTCTATAGTACAAGTTTATTTGTCTAACACCAAAGCAAACCTTCCACTCCCCCCCCCCCCACACACACACACACATTCCATGTATCTGCTTTTTTCTTGCATTGTTTTAGCTTGGATTGTTGTTTTCTATTAATTTCAAAGGGAATTGGTGACTGTTAGGTGTCTGTTGAAAAGGGCTTTATGTAGGCTTGTTCCTTTTTATGAATGAGTTGTCTCATTGGTGGTTTGTATTCTAGTCATATAGTAACTTTCAACATTTTTAAAAGTGTTAAGTAATGTTTTTGGTGTTATTTTATTAGTGCAGTGATTGTTACGTTCTGATTTATTAGTTTTATAGTTTTATAACTTGCTTTGCTTTATTTAGTTAGCTTAATTCTTATTCGATATAGATTTTTAGACTTGGGTCCACATTCCAGGTAATGTTTTCCAGTTGTTTGTTTATGGTCCTGATTTTCTTTCTTTCTTTCTTTTTTTTTTTGATTTTTTTTCATTCTAATTTACATACATTTCATTTAAGGGAGTTTGCATTTATGTGGTGGAAGTCTTTTTGTGGGGTTTGCATGAGTATACTTTGCGCTCTGTGTAGGAAGTTTCATTTTTTTGGATGAGTGTGAATGAGAATGTGATACAATGATTGATTTCACATTAAAAATGTTGAGGAATGGTTGATAGTAATTAAAGAGTGGGGAAAAATGCTTGATGATGTGCCAAGAGTGTTGATAAAATATTTACACTCTGAATCCAATAAACACTTTATCAGTGCTCATTGTTAGAATAAATATATGAATACATCACATGCACACACTTATCTATGCACACACAAATATATATGGACGTATGTGTCTGTATAAATGTGTGTGTGTGTGTGTGTGTGTGTGTGTGTGTGTGTGTGTGTGTGTGTGTGTGTGTATATATATATATATATATATATATATATATATATATATATATATATATAAAGGGAGAGAGAGAGCAAAGTTAGAGTTTTCACCGTGTGATACCTAAAACCTCCTGAAATGGAGGCCCATGAGATATATGCAAATGATCCCTTAAGAACATTGAGTGTTTCAGCTACATGACTTCTGAATGTCCATTACTTTTTAAGTCTTTATGGTTACATTCAGGACAATGAAGCCAAAGCCCACTGGCTGTGGATATGCATGTTTTGGCCTTTTTAATGACCTCATCAACGCAACATAAGTGCATAGTTTGGCTGTATTTTAGAAACACAAAAGTCTTTAAACCCAGCTGATGTCCATAAAAAAATATGTGTGTGTGTGTGTGTGTGTGTGTGTGTGTGTGTCTGTCTGTATATATTAAAAAGGAATATTTGTTAACATCTAATAACATGCAGCTATTAAGTTCAATATACCGACTGTCAAAGATTCTGGATGCAAACATATTATTTATTAAAACAGTATCATGATACGGAATATCTCAGTATAGACAGACTCAACTATATGCACAGTTATGAGCTCTTTTATACCTTCTAACAGAAAAAAGCACAGGATGGCCCATACCAAGTTCAAAGTTTTCATAGCTGTGATAAACACCATATATACATTCTCAAGGACAAAAGGAGTAAACATGTAAAAGAAATGCAGAAGGAAGGGTAGTTTAAAAATTCCTCATGCTATTATCTTGACATGGTTAATGTGTTTACTTTCAACAAGCTTATCTCCAAGTATGTTCTGTGCAAAGTACAGGAAACATACATTTTTTCATGTCTGCATGATTAGAAGAAACATTTACCATCTGCTTGCTAAGCTGTAATAATCTCTAGCAAGGTCATGGTGATCTTTGTATGAGAAAAAGAATTACGTGAAAATACTACCGAAATTTAAGCTAGAATTTTATACAAACAAGAACAAAAGAAACATATTCACCACAATATACACTACAATATATGTGTGTGTGTGTGTGTGTGTGTGTGTGTGTGTGTGTGTGTGTGTGTGTGTGTGTGTGTGTGTGTGTGTGTGTATTCAAGCAAAAATACATATACTTTTTCCTGCATTCTTTATTCTTCCCATGGCATAAACTGTCAGCGAGCACCCCAGTGCCTCCGTTCATCACCAGGTTTACTTACACTTCTTTAACATGCCTGGAGTCTCTCTTTGACCAGGTTGAGACCAACGTGGAACTGAAAGACATCCCCAGATGGTGCCTCATGCTGCTGTCATGGTAGCTTTTTTCTGAGTTGACCTACCCAATTTCCCCACCCTAAAATGTACCTGTAATACCCTGAGGGGAATGGGCAACAGATAAACAGTGCTGCATTGCTCCACATTTCCATATAGAGGTAACATTGGCAAGCCACGCCACCCACCCTACAGAAAGCAATCCACAATTAGCTTTCTAACCTCCACAAGGAAGCTCTGATTGAATCATGTGCCCACACACAAGCCCCCACCAGCCTAGAATGAGTGTGCTAATCTTCTCTACCAATGTTGTAGACTCCTAAGCCACTAACTGAATCTGGGTTGCCTGGGACATAGTGAGAGCTTTGTCCTTTTTCAACATGGCATTGGCTACATATATGTATATATGAGTGCATGACACATTGTTAAATGTTACATTCTTTGGGGCAAGTGCATCACAAAACACACATAAACTCCTGATCCACTGAACCAACTAAAATAAATTATATTGCCTGTTTTAGAAAACAGCCCAGTGAGTGCTGTAAACCAATTTCTTATTTTTTTAATAGAACTTGGAACAACATGCATGTGAAATAGCATGTGCAGAGTTCTCAGCCACAGAAATGGGAAAGTCAGTTATTTTTTAAATAACAAAAATATTATTTCTTCATTCTCTTTTTGCTAGGAGGTAATACAGCCCAGCATCCAGTATCATGAGCTGCCCACAGTCACCACTATGGCTAATTATGACATCCCCTTAAAATACATGCTTCTATACACACACACACACACACACACACACACACACACACACACACACACACACACACACACATTGTACTACAACAGCTTGTGGAAAAATAACAGATTTTTTACATCATTGTGATCCCCAGCTCTGCTTGTGCTCACTTTTTTTGCAAGAGATCTGATTAAGGTGAGATACAACAAATAAAAGAAATGCAAGAGAGGTAGAACTACAACTTTGAAAACTGAAATAAGCAAATAGGACAAACAGATTAAGCATAGTGTGAGACAAGATTAAGAAAATTTTGAAGACATTTATATAAAGATATTGAGCATAATAGGAAACCTTTTTATAGATGCATAAACTGTGGAAGGAGTAAAGACACACAAATTGATACACTGTGTGCAGAATCTAAAATATATTCATAGACAGAACAGATTATAGATATATTTACAAAATCTTATGCAAAACAGTTTGGCTCCACAAAAGGGGTGATAAGTTGTTCTAGAGCCTAGATACTGGAATCAAATTAGATTACATTGAAAAAGAACTGCACAAACTAGATCCAAACAAAGCACAGGGAGGAGATGGAATTAGTAACAATGACCTGAGAACACTTCAGCAAGAACTTACAGTACCATTATATGTATTATTCACTAGGTCATATACATATGGAGAGATTCCTCAAGATTGGAGACATAAGCTTAATAAACTTGTCTTTAAGGGAAAGGGGAGTAGGACAAACCCAGAGTTATATAAACCCTTAAATCTGCTTTCATGTTGTGGAAAAATAATGGAGAAGGTAATATTGGATAAGTTATTGTCAGAACTGGATAGGTTGGTACTTGAAACCATATATCAGCATGCATATGTTGAAAACAGATCTATTACCACCTGTAACATAATGTTCTATAACAATATAATAACAGCTATGAATGAAAAATTGTGCTGTGCTTTAATTTATATAGATTTAACTTCAGCATTTGACAGGGTCATACACAAAATACTGATCAATAAATTAGTACAACTAGGTATTGATGTACTCTTGATAAGATGGATAGTTGCATGGCTTACACATAAGACATGGCAAGTATCATACAGCAACTTGACAGGTGAAATCCTTGGTTACCTTCAGGGTGTCCCACAGGGCTCTGTCATAGGCCTTTACTTGTTTAGATTATATCTTTCAGACCTAATTTTTTCATCTGAGGTGTTCTACAGTCTATATGCAGATGTTCTGAAATTGGGTAAACTGATTATGTGTTACAGATAAGACATGTCTGCAAAATAACTTGACTAAATTCACCATTTGGGCACAGGAGAATATTATGCTGATAAATACATCAACAACTAAGCATATTCTGCTGTGCCCAAATGGTCAATAATATGCTGATAAATACATCAACAACTAAGCATATGAGATTTGGGAGACATAAATTGAAAGGTGAATATTTAATACAGCACACAGTGATTGAAACTGTAGACTCATTTATGGACCTGGGTATATGGGTAGATTCAGCTATGAGTTTTTCTAATCACATCAACCAATTGGTTAATGATAGTTATAGAACTAAAGGTTGTATAAAAAGATTTATCAAGTCTAAGAAATAAAAAAAAATAATGAAGTCATTGTTTGTTAGTTACATTAAACCCAAACTTGAGTATGGAATAACAATATGGAAACCCTATAAGAAAACAAGCGTGAGTAAACTGGAAAGAGTACAGAAGAAATATACCAAGGGCATCCATGGATGTGAAAATTTAAGTTATTATGAAAGACTAAAATATCTGAACTTGTTTAGTGTCTCTTACAGATATCTAAGTGGAGATCTTATACAGGTATATAGGGATTTAAAGACAACTACCTCTGGGAATGTTTGGGGTTATCAAAAAGTACTACAGAATCATCAGACAACCTATGTAGAAGATTCTATAGGAATGAGAAGTGTACTAATTGGTTATCTGACAGAGTAGCTGATGCATGGAACAGACTATCAAATTATATTAAAGCAAGTACTAGTTTAGATATTTTTAAGAACAGCCTGGACACATTATGGGAACAAATGTTTTGGTATATTGGCAAGCTAGAAGGGCATCAATCGCCTTGCTTGAAATATTTGTATGTATGTATGTATCCTTCCTTCCTGTGCAGTCAAGTACCCAAGTCATTATTCAAACTCAAGTTGCCTAGATTACAGTCAGGGCTTTATCCTTCTAAACTGCAGATGCTGGCTATAGGAGGAAGATATTGTCCAGAATATTCTCATCAAGGGTGGAGAAACATTGACCTCAACTGGACATATTATTGGAATCTGAGAGCAGTACTTTGAGGAGCTACTGAATCCAGTAGGTATGCCCTCTTATCCAGTAGGTATGCCCTCATCTGAGGTGACAGGGCCAGAAACAACTGGAGGAACTGGATTCTTTTTTGGGAGATGAAGTCCCAGCAGTCATTTAATAATTATATTATAGCAAGGTTGCAGAAGTAGATGAGATCTTGTTGGAAGTGCTGAAGGCATTAGGCATTGTTGTAGTGTCATGTTTAACACACCTTTTCAATGCTGCATGGAAGGCAGGGAAAGTACCTCTAAGTCTACAAACTGCAGTAGTTCTTCCCCATTTTATAAAAGCCCTGACTGCAGCCCAGGTGACCCAAGATCGGTTGGTGGATTGAGCATCTGTTCAAGCTGGTGTGGGAAGGATGGATGTGGCTTTTCTTGTGGGGAGCAGGCAGTCACAAATAATAAAAAGCAAACATCAACATCAAAAGTCCATAAATGGGGAGAAGACCTTATTTACATATTTACACAAAACTCTTCAGTAAATGCTTTCATACTCTGTGAATGGAGGACTTTGTCAGACTGAAGTACAAATTGCTAAAACCATTTTAAATACTTGCAAATCATACATCACACAATTAAAATCATCAATCACATACAGTCCTTCAGGAGTTTACCCCTCAGTGTACATTTAAAATGTAGTTTCATTAATACCAGAAAAAATTGCATTTAAAAGCACTTGCAATTTTAACTCCTTTTTATCTAAAAAAGGTTTACAAGTCCCATCCCCACAACTCAAGATCTACAGTCTAATACAAAACAAACATATTTTATGTTTGATTATCTTACATGCCTGCAAAGCATTTTGTTTCCATTTTTGTTTTGAATAACATAGTAATGCTTATACATTATCACCGTTAGCATTCTCAGTGTCTTCCCTGTATAAAGCTGTCACATCTTGAGCACTGTGCAATGTACATTGATAGATCTACAGTCAAACTAGCCAGATGAACCATAGCTTCTCTGGCAGTATCGTAATAGTGCACACCTTCCATAATAAGCTTACAATAATTACATTTAAAATAGTCAAGTGTCTTGTTTTTTGTTCCCAGGTTCATTTTAATCGTTAAAGTAAGCTTTTTAATTATTTTCCCTCTTCTTAACAAAAATTGGTTTATCTCCTAATTTTTGTTGTATCTTTAGATAAACTGTCAGCAGTTTTCATTATCTGTAATTACTTTTTTATAAGTTGTAAATCCAAAGAATACAAAATGGCAGTTCTTGTGTTCTTTTTTTTTTTTTTTTTAACAGCTCCTTCCTGTGACATCTATTAAGACTGCATCTCACTACCAGTAATCTCATCAGATAATTATTCTGGATAAATCTAAATTAAGAATCTTTCATTTTAAACACATGATTATTTCTATTATTCACACCCATAACCATTTACTCTATTTGACTTTGAATAATACTTTTAAATATTTTGTATACATATTATCATAACACAGTAATTTACCATTAACTGCTTTTTTGAAATATTTTAGCAGCTGTTTTTTGAAACATCTTTTTATGTAACCAAATCAAAAATCACACCTAAACAATGAGTCAATTCTCATGCCACATTCTCATGTATGTTGAATGAGATTTCTATTTGTAATCATGTGATAGATGAAGTGCAAATGTTTAAAAACGTTTTTTATTTGTACTTTAGTTTGATTAAGACTCCTCTCTATAGAAGATGAAAGTGCTTACGATTTTTTTTATAATGAATAAGGCATTTTTCATATTTCTGGACTTTTGGTGCTGGTGTTTGCTAAATATCAACATAACCAAAATATGTTATACAGCTTTATTGCTTATCAAATTCCAAAGAAAAGGAACCATGAATATCAGAGCTACACTTGTGGTAAAAATATTTTTTTTACTTTAGAACAGAGACAAAGATTTAAGACTTACAATGAAAATCTGAGTGAACATCCCTATATGGTAGAACCAGAGTCATTCCGTTTCCCTAATGATGTTCATCACATTGATCACTGCTGCAGTAGCCTTATATGGGTTATATCCTGCCAAGGATATAACAGCTGGACAGCTTCCAAAGCTTCAGGGTGCGCTCAACACACCCAAACTATCATGCAGCTGTAGCTAAGCTGACTAAAAGATACATTTGGGAGACAAGCCCTTCAGAGCTTCACTGCAGCCAAAAAGTTGCTCCTCTGAGGCTTTTGAGGATTGATGGTTGGCTTGTGCTGCTCCTTTGCTGGACAGAGAAGTTTTCTACAGGGAAAAAAACTTCCATTTATTAATTTTGCTTATTATTTATAGGTTTCTCTTCAGAAAAGTTATTTTAACAGTAGGATTTTGTGTTTTAATGGACTTTTATGAGACTGTACTATATTTTTAAACAGAAGTGTTCTTTTTTCCTGCCACTTTAAAAATTGTTTAAAGTAAATGTAAAACATTTTTTCTGAAATTATGTATATTTTACTTACAGGGTTAGCATAGTGTTTAAAGTGCTTTTTATTGTGCTTGTCTTGAAAAAAGTGATTTTTAACGACTTTTTATTTTTACTGGATTTGCTGCTTATTTCCCTGGTAAAAAGGTATTATTTTTAGCTTGACCATGAAACAAACTGTCTGTCCCATGGTTGGTTCTTCCAGCCACAAAAACAAAAACCTAAGAAACCAGCCTTTACCACCACAGTAGGCAATCAATTTACCTGAGTCACAGGTGGGTGACTCTACTTTGGCCATTTTGTTGCACCCCAAACCACTCATCTTTTACCCCGAATCCTTCTGGTATAGTACCTACAGCCACTATGGACCGGGGTTAGCCATGTCCTCTGTGACTGTCAGGGTACCCTAAGTAGCCAAGGGAGAGCCACTCTTGACAGTCCTAGGAGAGAGAATAAGCAAGGCTTCCCTGTTTTATCAGAAGGTTGTGTCCATCCCTAGGAAAGCAGCTGCTGTCACTAATAACATTGTTTGCCCAATTTTTCCTGTCAGAAAAAGCAGAAAATTAAGTACCTATCTACTTTTCTTCAAATGTACTTAGAAAGGCTCAGAGTTTAATTTCAACTATTATGATTATTATTATTATTATTATTATTGTTGTTGTTGTTGTTGTTATTATTATTACTTCTTGTAAGGTTGTATCTGGTTAAAGAGAGAGGGATACTTCCTTTCCTGAAGAGATTCAAGATTCTGAATCTGGACAGGAGGATGAAGGGACAGATACAGGGTTTTCTCCTCAGATTTTTGATTTAAATTCAGAGGAGAGCTCAGTTTCTGATTCTCCCTGTGGGTGTTTCTCTTTATCTGAGACTACTTCCAGAATTTGCCATTGTTTTCAATGGTAGAACACTGAAGTTTCTCGGTCCCTCAAAAATTACTATGAGCTCTTAACAGAAGAATTTTTCAGAACCTGCACCCATTCCCCCATTTTTGTCTGCCTTTGAGGATATGTGTGTTACTGCCTACAATTTTCTGTCAGTCAGCTGGCTATACCTAAAAAGGCATATAGGATGTATAAAGCTCTTCAACCTTTTAAGCTTCTATATACTCTTCCCATGCCTGATCCAGCAGCTATAGCTTTAGTTAATCCTTCTGCTGCTAAACACATAGTTAATTCCAATCATACCATTTCTTGTAAGGATGGGAAATTTGTTAAGTATGGGAAAAAAGTGTATGCTTCTGAAATTTTGATCTTCAGAATTTTGAATTGTCAAGCTCCTATGTTAATGTTTGTCTTGTGAGGAAAAATCTGTTTCTAATAATTTCATTTCTTCCATTTTGTAAGTCCCAACTCATTGTAGACAGTGTGCCTAAGACTCTGCTGATACTTCTTCAAGAGCTATGGCCACTGGTACTGTTTTGAGGAGGTTTACATGGCTGCATTGTCAAAACTTCTCAAATGATGTTAAAAATGAGATTTAAATTCTCCTTTGTATAAAAATTTAATTGTCGGCCCCTTTGCTGCAGAGATGATAAAAAGTATGATGAAAGGGGTAAGCTGTTACAGGGACTCTCAAAAAGATTTTTCATCCCTCCTTTTTCAAAATATCTAAGGGATTATCTAACTACTCATCCAGTTTTGGTAACAAACAAACTAAACAGTCTTCAACAAAATGCAAGAGAATAGATGTTTAAGAAGAAATGGCAAGGGTGTTCCAAGAAAAATTCTGGAAACTCCCACAATCAAGGGCTGTCCAATACATCAAAATGACCCTGGCACCCCTTTTGTCTCTCAGAAAGTCTGAATCTCCACTTGAATCTTTGGCAACAGATAGTTTCAGACAAATGGATTCTGGAGATCATTCATTAAGGTTACAAATGGCAATGGAAGGAAACTCCTCCTTTCTGTGGGTAATTCCTTACTCTCCAGACCAGACTCTTTCATTTCTACCAGTCCTTCATCACATGCTGTCCCAAGGAGTGATAAAATTGGTTCCTTCATCCCAGGTGAGAAAGAGGTTTTATTCAAAGTTGTTTTTACTGACAAAGAAAGAAAATGCTTGAAGACCAGTTCTGGATATTTTTTCCCTAAATATGTTTGTGATAGTTCCCAAATTCAAAATTATGTTACTTCACAACCTGTTACCTCTTCTTCCTCATTCAAGTTTCCTGCTAACACTAAATTTAAAAGATGCTTAGCATCAAATTCCTATTCATCCAGATTTCAGGTGTTTCTTAAAGTTTTGTGTGCCTAGATTACATTTTCAATTCTCTGCCCTAACCTTTGGACTATCCACTACACAAAGACTGTTCACAGATTGTCTAGCTCTACTCATAACACATTGCAGGCTATAGGGTATCCACATTTTTCCATATTTAGATGATTTGCTTATCTTTGCAGAGTCTTTTTCAAAGTGTCAGGAATCTATATCCAGGGTAACAAATGTCTTGTGCAAGCTGGGATTCCAAGAGAACATTCAAAAGTCTTTCCTGACTCCTCACAGGACTATGTTTCTGGGATGTCAATTAGATACAACAGTTCAAAGAGATTTTCTTCCACAGGAAACAATAAATCTAAATCTAGATCTATTACTAGAGTTTTCCACTCAGACTCCAGTCACTACAAGGGAATACCACATGATTTGGGGTTTCATGGCTTCTATAATTCCCATAATATCCCTGGCAAGACTCCACATAAGAAAGATTAAGTGGTATCTGAAGTCTCTTTTATCCCAGCACCAACCCCCTTTGTCTTTTCAAATCCCATTGCTGGGATTTGTTAGAACAGAAATCACTTGGTGGATACAACAGATATCCTTAAATCCAGGTCTCCCCTTTTCTGTTCCAAAGCAGCCAGTCACCACAGATACCTCAGTCTTTGCTTGGGAAGCAACTCCAGGAGGGATAAAAGTGCAAGATGTATGCAATACCAAGGACAAATACCATAATATAAATATAAAAGAGATGCTTGCCCTGATCAAGGCACTCCATTCTCTGGACCCCAAGACCTCTTCAAGATGTTAAAGACAATAACACAGTAATGTGGATCAACAAGCAAGGAGAACCAGGTCAGACCCCCTTTGCAGGCTAGCCATGTTAGCTCTGGATATAGCTTCAGAGCAAAATCTCACTCTACAGACATTCTAAATTCAATCAGAGCAAAATTTTGTGGCATACAAGGTGAGCAGCACAACGGCAGATCCTCATGAATGCAAACTAGATCAGGAAGCTTTCAAAGAATTGATCCATATGTGGGAAGTTCCTCAAGTAAACCTCACTTCAAGTAGACCTCTTTAGCTCTTCTCTAAACAATGAGCTGGCAAAATTCTGCTCCAAGACTCCATACAAGAAGGCCTAGAAGACAGATGCCTTTTTTTCATTAGACAAGAATGTTCCTGTATGCTTTTCCACCCTTTCCACTAACACCCAGGGTACATCTAAAGATTCAGATGGAATCCCCCAAAATCATTGGGGTGACTCTCTTCTGGCCCCAACAACTGTGGTTCTCTCTTGTTTTGGAAATGGCTGGGGGAAATTAACACATGCTTCTTCACAGACTGGATCTATTCACACAAGAACAGGGGTGTTTAATGCACCCCAATACTAACCAACATCAATTGATTGCCTGGATGACAGGGTCTTAATTCCTTTTAGGCACCTCTTTACTGAGGAAGTGAAATTAATACTAATGGTGGCAAGAAACCTGCTACAAGAAAATCATATATCAGCAAATGCAGAAAGGTTTCTAATTGGTCCCAACAGCATAACTAGCACCCGTTAAGGGCTAGCTATTCTTTGGTTTTACAATATGTGTGCGAGTTACTATCCTATTGCCTTTCTTACACCTCTATCAAGAATCATTTATTGGCCATTTCACCATGTCTGCTCAGAGATCCTCGCCTTTCAGTGCAGTCTCATGTCAAAATATTTTTGAAAGGGATTTTGCATAAGAGGCCTCCAAGAAAAACTATGGCCCCTCCTTGGGATCTTAATTTTGTTAGAAAAGCTAACTCTTCCTCCATTTGAACCAGCTGACCTGGCTGACCTGAGGTTCTTAACATGGAAATCAGTTTTACTGCTTACTCAGACCTCTGCAAGAAGAGTACCTGAGTTTCAAGCTCTTATAGTGAGTCAACCCTTCCTCATTTTCCACAGGGATAGAGTTTCTTTGAGAACTAATCCTTTTTTTAACAAAAAACATTTTTATTGAATTATCACTTATGACACTGGAAATCATACATTATGTAAATGAAAACAAACCATACTGATATATTTTCAGTTGCAAATGTTATACATCACATAGACTCTTCTATACATTGATTGTCAATCTATCATTATATAGCTCATTCAATTCTTGCCTTCACTTATACCTCATACCTCCTCCAGAACATTGTTATGTATGTATTATTTCCACAATTCCCATTTTTTCTATGTAATGTGTTCCTTCCCTTTTCAATAGATCTCACTTCTAGTTCTTTTATCTCTGTTACTATATTTACTACCTATAATACAGCTGGTTAAGATTTTTACTTCTATTTTGGAGTAACTGATTTTTTGGCAGCCACCATAATTAAACTCCTCAAGGCCTTACCATATCTAGGCAATTCAGATCCCATATCACAGCTAAAAAAATAATTTCCTTAGTTACACCAACTATTCTCATCCAGTATTTCTGACAAATTATTCTGCATGGAATTTTTAAAGTCTACCAACCTATTACACTCCCAAAACTTATTTTCCCAATTACCTGTTTCTTTCCCATGCCACCTCCAACATTTGCAATCTATCTGAGAAACAAATTCTTTGAGCCTGCTTGGGGCATAAAAATACCTATGCAAACACCTCCAAGCAAACATTCTAAATCTTCTAGACTTTGTTGCATATTTGGGAGTCATACATATATCCTCCCACTGTGTCTTTGTGAATTGCTTATCTCATCTCTCTTCCCAATCCTTTCTAACATCCTCTGATTGATTCCTATAGTTATCATGCCCTACTAAGTATCTTTTTTTTTCAAAATCAAATGAACTAATCACTGTATACCTAAAGTGGTATCTGAGTTAAACCAAACTACTCATCTCCCCATTTTCTTTCCTGAACCCAAAAATGAGGATACTCCATACCTTGGATGTCCACAGACAAGTCAGGTACCATCTTGATAGAACTAAATCTTTCAGATCTTCAGATCAATAGTTAATTTCTTTTGAAGGTAAGAAGAAGGGACAACCTCTGCCAAAAGAGACTATTTCAAAATGATTGTCTAAATCTATTACCTTTTATTATACTCACCATAACAAAACTATTCCAGGCAGGATCAAGGCAGCTACCAGGACCTTAACTTCATCTATTGCTTTTTGGAAAGGGTTTGATTCTAGAAGTATTCTGGATGCAACAACCTGGTCCTCTGTACATACTTTTACAAAGCACTATAAGCTTGACTCCTCTATCTGTAGATTAAGTTTTGCAAGGACCATTCTCCAGGGGTTCCTGGACTATTCTCCGTCCACCTCCCAAATGTAGTAATCTAGGGTAATCTACCAATAAAGCCAAGGCTACTGCAACAGTGATCAACAGGATGGACATAGTACAGTTGTGTAAGTAAGTTTACTATAACAGTAGATGTTCGAATGATCACTGCTGCAGTAGCAACTCCCTCCCTCCACCCCCTTTGTTTTTTGGTATGTGGTTTATGCCTGGATGTGGTTAATTATTTTTTGTTCTTCCTAGCATTGTCCTTTCAGGGCTCAGCCTCCTTCTGTATGTTGATATGAAATCTCTGAAGGGTTTGGTGTTCAGACTTGTCTTTTAGTCAGCTCAGCTCAAGCTGCTTGACAGTTTGGGTGCATGGAAGGTGAGCTGAAGCTTTGGAAAATGGCCAGCTGTTATATCCTTGGCAGTATATAACCCATATAACTAAAGCTACTGCAGCAGCGATCATATGAACATTTACTGTTATAGTAAGTTTATTTACACAACTGTACTTTCCAGCTTTAGTCCTCCAAAAAGCACATGCATCCTGGATGCAACTTCCTCCAAACTGTAACTCACAACATTCAAAGGTATTCTTTGGATGCTGAAAAAATAATTTATGTTATTACCATAACGTTCCATCTGTGTTGTTGATCTTTATTCATTCTTGACTGATGAGTTCACTTCTGACCTCTTGGAACCAACGTGGCCTTTATACATAGCTCGTGCCAGGCAAAAACTCTTGAACCAAGGCTCTACCCACAATGCCTCTCTCCCATTACCTCAGATCGAGTTTGTCTAGTATTTAAGAAAATACAGAAGCCCTGTCTATGGCATAACCCTATAACATCCCAGGACTAGGTCCGAACCTCCAGGAGTCTTTTGGAGGGGGCAGGAGGGTGGGATATCAAGAATGAATGAAGATGAACAATACAGATGGAACGTCATGGTAAGAACATAACTTCTTTATCTGATGTTGTCAATCTTGATTCATTCTTGACTGATGGGACAGAGTCCCTAGCTACTTTAGATCTTGGGAGGCCCTAAGGAAGGATATTCCTGAGCAGCATAGAGCCAAAGGATGCTCTCCCCTTGGAGACAATGTCTAACTTGTAATGAGTGATAAAGGTATATGGAGCAACCCAAGTTACAGCTGCACATATGTCTTCCATAGACGTTCTGGAATAGAAGACAGCTGAAGTGGAAACAGATCTTGTAGAATGAGCTCTAACAGTAGTTGATAACTTGATATTATTTTGGTAGTATATAATGGCAATACAGTTTCTTAGCCATTTTGACAAGGTGACCTTTGATATAGGCCTGCCCAATCTGGGTCCTGAAAATTATAGAAATAGTTGGCCTGATTTTCTAGAAGATTTCATTCTGTCTAAGTAAAAATGTAATTGTCTGTGGACATCTAACAAGTGTAGACAGTACTCTCCTTTGTTTGTAAATTTTGGGAAGAAAACTAGTAAGTCTATGGACTGGTTGATATTAGACTCTGATACCACTTTAGGAAGGAACATGGGATTGGTTCTGAGTGATATTTTTTCTTTGTGAAAAAAGATGTATGAATATTTCACACATAAATTAGGAAATTAGAAATTAGGCACATACAAATGTGGTAGGTGCAGGCAATGTGAATTTGTACTTAATGAAGAAAAAGTTTTTTTTAGAAAGCAGACGTACTTGGATAAAAAGCAAGGGGTACTTCAACTGTGAGTCCCAAGGTTTAGTTTATTTAGTCATATGTACAGAATGCACCTCTTTTTATGTCGGAAAGACTGAGAGATCCTTGAAAAAGAGGATATATGAACATAT
Organism: Protopterus annectens; assembly: GCF_019279795.1. Lineage (NCBI taxonomy): Eukaryota > Metazoa > Chordata > Ceratodontiformes > Protopteridae > Protopterus > Protopterus annectens. The sequence continues at coordinate 569,534,446 of NC_056734.1, forward strand.
GTACGACATAAGAAGCAGTAAAGAAACTAATGCACTCTATAGGCATTCATTAGTATGTGAGAATTTCAGATACAAATTTTTTGTGATTGATCAAATAAAAAAAGACTTAAGGGGGGGTCCATGGGAGGAATCGGTTGGCTACAAAGAATTGTGGTGGCAGGTATATTTGAAAGCCAACAAAGCCCCAGGACTGAACGAGTACATTTCTATCAAACCACTATTAAAGTTAAAGGCTGCAAAATCTTGATAAATGTAATTTTGAATACAGCCACCAGATCGCAGAATCCCTTTAAGTCTATAGAACACTAAATGAATTTTATTACACATATTTTAAATGTTTTAACAAAATCATAAAAGGTATTTTAGAATCGGTTTTTAAGTTTAATTAAAAAATTACATAACATGGAATATAAATATTTAGATAAAGTTATTTATTATAAGTACACTTTTTATATTTATTGAAGATGGTAAATGTTCATTTTAACTTTATAGATTCTGACTAGTCACAAGTCCTTTTTAAATGAGAGAAAATATGATTGGTTCTTCCTTTAATTTAATGGTGTATAAAATGATTCAAGACTAAGTCACATGTCAAATCTGATGAAGTCTTTGAGACGAAAACGCATGGTTTTAACAGCGTTTATTTGTTTTTTACGTGAATAAAGTGTTCAGCTGTTTTATTCTCCTGGGACTTTCTCTTTTTTTTGGTTTTGTTCAACTTGGAAGTTCCTGCCGTGGGTGTTTATTGGTCGATTATACGGCATGGACAAGGAGAAGGAACATGCAGCTGGACATGAAGATTCTAGCCAAACTAGAAAACTTGTGGGGCAACTTACGGCCCTTATTGATTTGCTGACACCGCTTTGTGTAACCATGACACAACGTAACTACAACCCGGAAGAGGGAGCATCAGACTTTCATGAAGGTGAAGGCGAGCTGGGAAGGAGACAACAGGGTTTGAAACGCAAACGCTGCAGGCAAGGTGGCGATACGATCAACGTAGCAGAAAAGGGACCGAATGGTCAAACTTTTGACCCAGCTAACACGCCGAGTATATTACAAGACGAGGATGACGAAAATGAGAACTTTACGAGTGGTTCACAAAGCGGGGTACAGCACAAAGGTACTGTTAACATCTCTGACAAAAAGGAGATGTTTTTTTGGCTTAATAGACAGCACGAATTTAATTGTAAGACTGTTAACCATAAACAGGTTATGAACAATGATACCTATAGTAAGAAATTGGATGATTTATCAAGACTTATGTTCAAATATAAATCTATTACGATAGAAAATGGGTATCTCAGAGAATGTTTACATAGGAAAATCGTCCCTAAGGGGTTACGGACTTGGAAGTACCCCAACAACGTACAAATAGGGTCGATTTTCCACAAAGAACTATTAGAAGTGTTTAACAATTGTGGCATGCAAATTGTAAAATGCATTATTGAGGAAAATGAAAGAAACTTGGAAATAATTCTTGAACAAATTAATACTTTAGACACACAAATTAAGGATGACTTGGTTTTTGAAATTAGGGAAGAACGACACAAGTACATTAATTTGAAAGAAAATGTAGATAAAAAGTGCACTGACTTAGTAAAAAGAAAGACAGAAAAATTAAGGAGGGATATTTTAGAGTATGAAAATGAAACATGTTACCCTAACCCCTCAAAAAATCCTAAACCCCCTGGTAGGCTTGCTTATGGATACAACAAAGAGTGGACAGATAAAGAAGTGACAAACAGGAAAAACAATAGATTTGATGTACATAATAATGATTATGATACTGAATTTCCCCCACTAATGAGGGAGTACACAGATTTTGACCCAAATGAGAGAAGGAAAGAAAATTTTCACATGAGAGGGGGGCCAAGAGGAAGAGGGAGATACAGACAATTTTAATCCCCGAATCCGACTATATCAATGAAAATCAGGACATTAAGAAAGAAGGGAACATATGGACGTTTAATGGATTTACTATTTACAATTTTAGTCATACAGAATTAAATAAAGAACATTTTACCCTCATGGAAAAAGGTTTCAAATTCATTCCAAAAGTAAAAGGGAATAAGGTACAAACATTGTTGGACATGAAAATATTCCTTAGGAAAATGAATTTGGAACTGCTTTATCATAAAGAAGGGATAGGATCGGACCCCAACAATATACAGTCAAACAAGGACCAAAGCACATTGAAAAACAAATCCACCTTCAACCCCCCCATACAGGCACAGTTAAAAAACTTTGAAAACATCATGGAAGAAGCCATTGTTAAGGCTGACAAAAGGGTTGGATACAGAGACAACCTGGACCCAAAAGAAAAAGAGAAATTAACAGAATTAAGGTTCGATAAAGGCATTAGGGTCATGAAGCCCGATAAGGGTGGGGGGGTTGTAGTAATGGATGTAACAGAATATGACGGCAAAATGAACGAAATTTTGATGAATGAAACCAAATACAAAGTGGTATCTAGGAATGAGATTAATTTAGCTTACAAGAAGATAGACATAACCCTTGAAAATATGGTTATGGAAGCTTTGATAGATAGCAAGATGTTTTCGTTTTTGAAGAAAGATAAACCCAGGATTCCAATAATCTTCGGCATTCCAAAAATACATAAAGATAAGGTCAACCCCCCCTCTCAGACCTATTGTATCAGCGGAATGCTCTAAAACTACACCACTAGCAAAATTCGTAGATACTAAAACCAAACATATATGGCTGAACAAGGAAACTATACTAAGAGATTCCTGGGACCTTTTGAGAAACATAAGCCCAGAGCTGTTTGATAAAGATTTAAAACTAGTAACCATCGATGTGGTGGACCTGTTTGGATCCATACCATACGACGAAGGGACTAGGATGTTTGAGGAAGAAGTATTTAAGGACCATACCTTAACACAAAATGATAAGATAGTGTGCACAGGCTTAATGGACCTAATTTTAAGGAACAACTTTTTGACCCACAATGGGGAATTTTTTCAACAGGTCCAGGGGGTAGCGATGGGGGCAGCCTGTGCACCTACTTTTGCCAATTTGGTTCTGGCAAATTGGGAAGAGAAATACATCTTTCAAACAGAATACAACAAACATTGTAAGATGTACAGACGCTTTTTGGATGATATTATAATTTTCTGGAAAGGTAACTTGAATGAATTAGAGGAATTTATTAACTACTTAGGGGAAACCACCTCTTTTTTAAGGTTTACTCACAACATTTCCCAGGAAAACATTGCTTATTTGGATGTAGAGATTATGAAAAAAAGTGATTCCTTTGAAACCAGAGTATATAGGAAGGACACTTATGTCAACTCGTTCCTACACTACGAAAGTAGCCATCCAAGTCATTGTAAGAAAAACTTGGTCAAAGGACAGCTAGTGAGGGGTTCAAGGATGTCCAGTCAAGATTTGGAATTTACAAGAGAATGTGACAGACTGGAAAAAATGTTCCTAGAAAGAGGTTACCCAAAAATATTTATAGATGAATTAAGAAATGAGGTAACACTGGGAAGAAAAGGAAGATTTAGACCAATAAAAGGGGAGAAGGAAATTGCACAGAATATTGAAGGGCACCCCACAGTGAGCCAACTCAATTACCAACATGGTTTGGTATTAGAATACAATGCCTTAAACATTAAGGTTAAAGAGATATTTCAAAAAGAATGGGATAAATTTAAAGCATTGACTGATTTAAAAGGGCTCCCTGACATGACACCCAGAGTGGTATACAAAAATTCTAGGAATATTAAAAGTATTTTAGAGACAGGTAACAGTAACAAGAAGGGTGTCAGATCTAACTCACTGAAATTAGGCACATACAAATGTGGTAGGTGCAGGCAATGTGAATTTGTACTTAATGAAGAAAAAGTTTTTTTAGAAAGCAGACGTACTTGGATAAAAAGCAAGGGGTACTTCAACTGTGAGTCCCAAGGTTTAGTTTATTTAGTCATATGTACAGAATGCACCTCTTTTTATGTCGGAAAGACTGAGAGATCCTTGAAAAAGAGGATATATGAACATATGTACGACATAAGAAGCAGTAAAGAAACTAATGCACTCTATAGGCATTCATTAGTATGTGAGAATTTCAGATACAAATTTTTTGTGATTGATCAGATAAAAAAAGACTTAAGGGGTGGTCCATGGGAGGAATCGGTTGGCTACAAAGAATTGTGGTGGCAGGTATATTTGAAAGCCAACAAAGCCCCAGGACTGAACGAGTACATTTCTATCAAACCACTATTAAAGTTAAAGGCTGCAAAATCTTGATAAATGTAATTTTGAATACAGCCACCAGATGGCAGAATCCCTTTAAGTCTATAGAACACTAAATGAATTTTATTACACATATTTTAAATGTTTTAACAAAATCATAAAAGGTATTTTAGGATTGGTTTTTAAGTTTAATTAAAAAATTACATAACATGGAATATAAATATTTAGATAAAGTTATTTATTATAAGTACACTTTTTATATTTATTGAAGATGGTAAATGTTCATTTTAACTTTATAGATTCTGACGACTTTTTCACTAGTCACAAGTCCTTTTTAAATGAGAGAAAATATGATTGGTTCTTCCTTTAATTTAATGGTGTATAAAATGATTCAAGACCAAGTCACATGTCAAATCTGATGAAGTCTTTGAGACGAAAACGCATGGTTTTAACAGCGTTTATTTGTTTTTTACGTGAATAAAGTGTTCAGCTGTTTTATTCTCCTGGGACTTTCTCTTTTTTTGGATTTCACACATAAAGCCTGTAACTCTGAAATTCTCCTAGCAGATGTGATAGCTACTAGGAAGAGAGTCTTCCAAGATAAGAACTTGAGGTCGCAAGTGGCTGCTGGCTCAAATGGCTGTCGAACTAGAAGTTGCAAGACTAAAGTCAAATCCCATGGCACTACAGGGTCCTTGAAAGGGTTTTTTAAATGTAGAGAACCTTTAAGAAAAAATTTGCATAGACAATGAGACATCAACGAATGGTCATCAAAACCATTATGAAAATTTGAAATGGCAGACAAATGAACCTTTATTGTAGATGTAGAAGCCCCCATTTCAAACAAGGTAGCTAAATATTCCAGTACCTTGTCAACTGACACTGAGAACGGGTCTATGTGATTTGCAGTAGCCCAAATTGAAAATCTTTTCCATTTGCCAAGATAAAACTTCCTGGTGGATGGCTTATGGGAGGCCAGAAGCATCTTTTGCACTGGAGAGGACAAGTTATTCTGCCTGGCAATTACTGGAATTGGAGAAACCAAGCTGTCAGCCTGAGATTTTGAAGACTGGGATGCACCAAACCCTGAGGGTGAGAAACTAGGTCCGGAGTCAGGTCCAGAGTCCATGGGCGGTAAACCAGATGAGGCCAAAGAAAGAGAAACCAGACCTGACAGGGCCAATATGGTGCAATGAGAATCACTTTGCCTCTCAACCGTTGGGCTTTCCTCAGAATCTACGGGATCAATGGAATTGGGGGAAAGGCATACAGGAATCCCGGGGGCCAATCGAGAAGAAGTGCGTCTCTCGGGGACTCCTCATGAGGGGGGATTAGGGCAACGTAGCTACTGCATTTGTGGTTTATGTGAGAAGCAAACAGGTTGCATCAAGGCTGACCCCATCGACGAAAGATCTTTGTCGCTACATTGGGATTGGGAGACCAGTCATGAGGCAGGAGGATACATCTGCTCAGTTTGTCTGCAATCACACTGGAGTTCCCTGGGATATGCATTGCTATCAGAAAGCGGTTGGAAGCAATTGCCCATTCCCAAATCCTTAGAGCTTCCTGACATAGAGGGTAAGACCTGGTTCCCCTCTATTTGTTGATATACCAGACTACAGACATGTTGTCTGACTGGATTGCAATTGTCTGCAAAAGAAAGACAGCCTGAAATGCTTGCAATGTTAAAAGTACTGCCATCAATTCTAGCATGTTGATGTGCAAATTGGCCTTTTGCGGGGACCAAGTGCCTTGAACAGTCTTTTCCAGAAAATGCCCCCCCCCCCCTATCTGGGAAGCATCCGTGGTCACTACAGCCTTGGGCTGAGAGGCGGAAAAGGAACGTCCCCATAGATTCTCTTCTGACTTCATCCATAAAGATAAATCCTTCTTGCAGCAATTTGTTATCAAGATTGGATGGGACATGGGGTGCATTAGAACTGACCATTGTGACACCAAGATCCATTGAAGCAGCCTCATATGATACCTCACTGGGGAACTAACATTATTGTCGCTGCCATGGATCCCAGAGCTTGTAGTACCAAATGAGCAGGAACTCTGTTTTTTGGAAATGATTACCTGAAATTGCGTTCTAATTTTCAACAGTCTGTGGAGAGGAAGGGAGGCTACAAAGGATACTGCATTTAACCTTGCTCCGATGAACTCCAGATCCTGTGTAGGAGTCAATTGAGACTTTTCTTTGTTGACTGAAATGCCTAGTGTATCATCAAGATGTACTGCAAAGTATATGGTGTAAAGCAGTAGATGCCTAGAGCTGGTGGTGAGGAGCCAGTCGTCCAGATATGTAAACATGCAAAATCCCTGTAGTCTCAGATGAGCTGCCATAACTGACATGCATTTGGTGAACACCCTGGGGGCTGTGGTGAGACCAAAGGGCAGTGCTCAAAATTGCTAATGACTGGCTTCTAGCCAGAAGCAGAGATACCTTCTGGAGTGTTTGTCCATTTTTATGAGGTAATATGCATCCTGAAGATCTATAGAACACATCCAATCGTCCTTTTCTAGGAAGGGAAGGATTGGCTAAACCGTGAACATCCAGAATTTTTTCTGTTGTACAAATTTGTTCAATAGGCTGATCTATGATTGGTTTCTAGTCCTCTGTCTTTTTTGGCACAAAAAGAATCTTGAGTAGAATCTGGATCATATTTGGTCTTATGGGACTACTTGGATAACTCTTTTTTGAAGCAGCTTTTGAATCTCTAGTGCTACTAGATTCCTCTGCCTGGGTGGAACATTGGGGATTCGCTTTTGGGATTTTGGGCAAAGATTGAAGGAAATATGGTAACCTCTGGTAATTATTTTCTGCACCCAGGTATCCGAGGTTATTGTAAGCCAGGCTGAATAGTGCAGAGAGAACCTTCCCCCAACTGCTTCCAGAGGTAAGCAATCAGGCCTCCATTCAGGAGCACTGATAGGGTTGTCCAGAAAAGGAATCTCTGGAGCCCTGGTTACGTGGACCCACTCTACCAAGGGAGGGGGTCTTCCAGAAGAATTCCCCCCTCTGCCCTGGAAGAATAGTTGCCATGTGTGTCCCAAAAAGGCCCTTGGGTCTTCTTGAACCACATTTTTTCACTCCTCTGAATCCTAGAGTAAGGTCGTTGAGGAGCAGAAAAATGAACGCTCACAGCAGAAATGTTCTTTCTGCCTTTTTCACACCTGGCTAGTGTGTCTCTGACTTTTGGGGCAAACAAGGAAGCACCATCAACAGGAACATTGATAAGGGAAGACTTAAAGGATTCTGTGAAATCACACAAGCATAACCAGGCATAAGACATATTGCAATGCCGGTACCTGCTGCTCTAGATGTCCCTTCAGCTGTATGAGCAATAAGCCGCATGGACGAATTTGAGCTCGACTCCAGGGTGGCAAGCTTAGAGGCTACTTTATCTTGAACCATGTCAAATACTGCTCCTGCAAGGCTATCTGAAAGATCAGTTATCAGATCCTTTTGGTGTCTGGTAAAATGTGCCAAGAAGTTCAAGGATCGAATAGCAAAGGTCAATGAAGCAAAGACCCCCTTCCCAAATCTATCCATCATCCGAGACTTGGTTAGGAGGATGGATAGTTGCACTCTCATCAGTGAGTTCCTTTTTGGTGGCCGCCACCATCACCATGGCATCCCTGCTAAACCCTTAGACCAAAGGGGCTGATCCTCTGGGGCTGAAATAATTTCATCCGGTCTCTGGAGAATAGGCTGTATGGAGTCAGAAGCCTTCCATGCTTGCTGAATGATCAACTTAACTAGGTCATCAGTGGACGGGGTCACCTAAGAAGTAGAAGGGCAGGCACAAAAAGCTTGCAAGAACACAAACCCTCAGAGGATGGGTTTGAGGGCTTCCAATCACCCCTCTGTTTTAATATTTCTAGGATGCCTCCAAAGGAGATATCTTCCGGGAGTGACCGTGGGGACCTTTCCCCTTCATCGTAATCTGTGTCTTCAATGAAAGATTCTTCAGGAGAATCCAGGTGCTTCTTCTTGCATGTCCTCTTATTTGGTTCTCCGAAGAGGGGGGACCCTGAATCAGGGTGTCTTGCAGCTCTTGTGCCTGCTGTCCTGATGTAGCAGATTGTGACAACTGTGAACCAGAGGAAACAAAAATATGGCACTCCAGCAAGGATGAAACCAGCTGGGAGCCTGCTGAGGCCAAAGCTCTTTCCTTAATCTGGAAGGCAGGCCTACCCGAAGAGGGATGGGAGCCTGGAACTGAGAAAGACAACCTCAGAACCAGGGTCACACCACACTCCGATGACCTGCCACCCAGAGTAAGAGCCAAGAGAGGGCTCAAAACTGACATAGCCCCAAGAGCCGCAGACAGCACCATGGAAATAACCAAAACTGATCCAAAGATCTTGGAGCTGACAGGCAAACCATGGTCCTGGGTATGCAATGGATCCAAAGCAGCCGAAGACCACAGAGTCGACTCCAGTACCAAGGTGAGATACACCATCAGCACCGAGGTAACTAGCATCGAAGTGGAGGGCTCCGAGCCCTGAAATGAGGGTGAAGGAAGATAAACTGGTGGAGTCCTTGGAGAATAAGCCTCAGCTCTCGGTGGGAGAGAGGTTTGTGATGGTGCAGGGAGGCCTCTGGCTGCCAAAACCTGATCCACTAATCCGACTATATCCAATTCTGATAGACTCCTGGAGGAACGGATTGACATTCCTGAAGGGAATTCAGGCCTAGCTAGAAAGGGGTCCACTGAAGGGGAATAGCTAGTCCTAGGAATAACTGGTAAATCAACTTTCAGCACCATAGGGTGATGTATGGATGGGGATTGTGGAACCGAATGAGATGCCAGTGGAGGCTGAACATAAACTATTGTTGGTGCCGAAGAGGTTATTGGTGCCGAAGTAGTGGTTGGTGCTGAAGAGATTTTTGTCTGAGCCATTTCAATGACTGCCAGCACCGATTAGGACTTAGTTGTTTTTGGTGCCATAGCTGAAGTTGTTGCCAATTTCAGTACCTTGGGTTTAGGTTCCGAAGAAACCATTGGAACCTGTGGTTTTTGTGACTTAGATTCATGTGCCATAGGGAAGGTAGGCACAGAGTGGCTTCTTTTCTTTGCTTCAGGTTTAGGGGATTTTGAAGTCTCCACCTTAGAAAGGGCTTCAGTAAAGGGACATTTTAATAAGCTTTTCAAAATAAGTTTGTTGCGCCTTTCAGCTAAAGTACGGGCACTAAAGCCCTGACAAATAGTACAAGTCAAATCCAACTGAGGGGCGCTCAGACAATACATGCAGGAAAGATGCCCATCAGAATTGGGCATCTTTCTGCCACAGTCTTGACACTGGTTAAATCCAGATGCCCCCTTTTGCTTCTCTACCATGTTGAAAGGTTAGTTTGTCACTAACATATACACACACACAATCACTCACACACACACACACACACACACACACACACACACACACACACACACACACACACACACACACACACACTCTCTCTCTCACACAACAGAGAGGAAGGACAAGAAGTAAAGGGAGAAAGGGGGAAAAAGTGGAAAAGGAGGATACCAACAATGGTATAAAAAATTACCAACAGTAATAGAAAAAGGGAGGAGGCCTGATACCAACGATGTCAAAAAGAGTTATTGAAAGGTAAAAGGAGGGGGGTAGCATTGTTGGAAACACAGTCACTCACTTAACAACAATGTTGCAAAACTATCTAGCAAAAAATTCTAAGCAAAAAAGTTTAGAAAGATGAAATTTGAAGCACTTAACTGACACGTCCAATTTTCTACACAGCAAATGAGATCTGGGGTAATGGGGAGAAAGGCACTGTGGGTAGAGCCTTGGTTTGAGAGTTTCTGGCTGGAGCGAGCTATGTATAAAGGCCAAGTTGGTTCTGAAAGGTCAGAACTGAACTCATCAGTCAAGAATGAATGAAGACTGACAACATCAGATCAAAGGTTTAGACATTTTTAGGCATATTATTGTATTCATTTGATAAGCCATCTACATAGTTATATTGTAAGTGAGACACTGTGAATGATGCAGTCATGTAAAACTTTTAAAGAATTGGGATGATATCAATCAATTAATCAATCAATCCTTACTTGAGTGACTTTAGGACTAGGCATATTACAGTATAAATTACAACCACTTGTTGTAGAACAGTGTGGTTCAGAAATGTATGCAAACTCCCACTTTAGACTTGAGTCTTTTTTACATTGTTACTTGGAAAGCTGTCATACCTGAGACATTTTGGTGTGCATGTGTGTCTATGCGCACATGTGTGTGTGTGTGTGTGTGTGTGTGTGTGTGTGTGTGTGTGTGTGTGTGTGTGTGTGTGTGTGTGCGCTGATATACGATACAATAGAAAAAATGTACAATATTAGATGATTTTACAGTAAACATCATTGGAGAGTACATTGCATCGTAGCAAGAACAACATCAAAGATAATGAGTACAAGACAGTGTTAATACATTGAGTAGATAAATTAAGTGATACGTAAGTATTAAGCTGATAAACTATAAGGAATAACACTGTACTAAGTGACTGGGTGTGTAGTTAGTCAGAGTTGGAGCAAGGGCAGAGACAACGCATTTTTAGGTGAGATTTGAGAATTTGGTTATTGGGGGGGGGGTTGTTCCACAGTTTAGAAATAGCACAAGAGAATAGGGATTCTACTGCTGAGTTTTTGGGTTTGGGGGTAATAAGTAGATTTTTGCAGTTGGTACTTAGGGGCCTAGAAGGGGAATAGGATTGTAGTAGGTTTTGAAGAGAAGGGATCTTAAAGAGTTGATTAGTTTGTGGGCAAAATATAGCTGATTTAGGTGAAGACGTTGAGGGAATTCGAGCTGTGAGTTAGCAATAGTGGTCCTGGCTGCCTTTGTTAGGTGTTGTTTGTGTCTGTATAGTGCCCCTAGTTTTTATTAACTTTTTTTGATAAGAGCTATGTGGAAGTCAAATTTGAGATTGTTGCCAATTTCCAAACCTAGAAGTTTGGTGTGGTCAGATGGGGAGATGGTGTTGTTCTTCTCACGAATGTTGAAGAGGGTGGAAGTTTGTATAGATTTGGAAGGCTGAACAATAAAGAGTTTGGTTTTGTTTGGGTTGAGTAGGAGTTGGGCATTGGAAAGCCAGCTTTCTACAGATGTGAAGGACTCTTGTTTGATACTTAGGAGTTCCAGTACAGTGGGGGTAGAGCAGATGAAAGTAGAGTCATCTGTGTATTGAATGAGTGTGGCATGTTTAGTGGAGGTATGAAGGTTGTTGATGAAGAGAGAGAAAAGTAGGGGGCCAAGGATGGAGCCTTGGGGGACCCCAAGAGAGACAGGGAGATGAGGGGATAACTGATCTTGCCAAACTACTGATTGCAGTCATCCTGAGAGATAGCTATGAAACCAGTTGATGACAGCGTGGGAAAAGGAGAGATTAGTGAGGACAGAGAGGAGATTATGAGATACCATATCAGAAGCCTTTGATAGGTACATCAATATAGCAGAGGAGAATAGGCCATTGTTGTTATGGTGCAGGATCATGTTGGTGAAGGAAAGCAGGACAGTGGTGGTACTGTGATATGGCCTGAATCCATGTTGGGTATTGGAGAGGAGGTTGTTAGCTAGTAGAAAGTTTAATACCTGAGAGTTAATACATGTCTCAAGAATCTTGGAGAGTGGGGAGAGGATGGCGATGGGGCGGTAGTTGGAGAGGTCAGTGGAGGTGCCACATTTGTGTAGGGGAATGATGTGTGAGATCTTCCACAGAGTAGATGCATAGCTTTCTGGTATGGAGCAATTAATTAATATGGAGATTGGATAAGCTAGAGTGTCTGCTGCTATTTTTAGGTATTCTGAGGAGAGGTTGTCTGCTGTGAGTTTAGTGGGCTTAAGGTTTGTCAGAAGTTTTTTTTATATAGGAGGTGGGTACTGCGGAGAAGGAGGGGGTGGGGTTGTTTGAGGGACTGGTTGATGAAGAGCATTGTTGTTTGGCTAGTGATAGAATGGTGATGGTGTCAGTGTAGTGTGTATTGAAGGAGTCAGCTATGCTGCTGGAAGAGGAGGGGATGGTAGGTGGTGTGCCAAGCTTACCTGGGTGGAGTATGGAGTTTATTGTGGACCAGAATTGCTTAGGATTGTGATGGGTTGAGTTTAGGGTGGATTGATAGTAATGGGTTTTATCTGTCTTTGTTTACTTTTTTACTTTGTTGCGCAATTCAAGGAAGGATTGCCTAGCAGAAGGGGTTTTAGTTTCTCACCATATTTTCCATGCTTTGTCTGGGATTTTAATAAGTACCTGGGTGTTTTTTGTAGCTAGGTACAGGTTTTAGTTTTGACTCTGGCATTTCTTAGGGGAATGTGGGTGTTTAGGATGCTGAGGAATGTGGAATTAAAGAGGTGGATGGCTTTGTCTAGGTTGAGGTATTTTAGTGGTATCCAGTTACAGTTTTGGAGGGAGGAGTTGAAGAAGTTGGGGTTAAAGTTTGTAGTATTGCAGATTTGTCTATGGATAACTTGATCAGAGTTTTTTACATGGTGTTTTAGGGGGAAAATGGGGGTATGGTCACTAAGGCTGTTAGGTAGACAGACTGTAGTGTAGGAGTGGGGATCTTTGTTGACCAATATCCAATCGATGATAGTGTGGTTGTTGGGGGGTTTATTTCTGTGGGTGGGAGACTGTATTAGTTGGGAAAAAATATGTAAATTTAGGTGAATGGTTGAGTGAACATTGTTACAGGATAGACAGTTTGTGTTGAAGTCACAGAGGATGATGGTTTCTTGGGGAAGAGACAAAATGGCCCAGTTTAGGAGATTTTTTTGGAATAGGAATATTCTGGCCTGGTGGGAAGTAGCAGCCAGTAATGTTTATGGTTTTATTTGGGTTTAGTTTGAGGTTGGCATATAATATTTCTTCCTTTCCAATCAAGGGAGCTGAGTTGTTGATAGTTTGAATGTTAAGGTGTTTAAACATGAGTGCAATGTCACCACCTTTCTTTGATAGTCTGTCTGTATGAAGGATACTATATACAGGGTGAAGAATTTCTTCACTTTTGATGTGGAGTTTGAGCCAGGTTTCAGTTAGAAGGAGGATGTCTGGGGAGTAAGTTTTTTATGGAGGCTGTAGGTCTTGGATTTTGTTACACATGTTTCTAATGTTTAGGCACAGGATGAGGAGATCAGATGTTTTTTTGTTGGCTGTGATTAAAGAAAGGTGGAGGTGTTTTGAGGGAGGTTAATGGTGGGGTTTGAGGAGGTAGGGCCAGGGTTTGGGTGGATGTCACCACTGCATGTTAGTTTAGAGAGGGAAACCAACCTGAGTTTAGTGTAGATAATTAGGAGTTTGTCATTTTTTAGGAGTTTGCCATATTTTAGGGATATTTTTTGCTTTAGGGTGGATGGAGTTTGGTATTTGAGTGGGCCTATAGAGATATGGTTTCTAGTGGTTGGGGAAGTGTAGTTGTAGAGTGGGTGTTGGAAGTTGGAAGATGTAAGGGTGCAGTGAAATTGGTTAGGAGAGTTAATTATGGAGGTGTGATAAGATGTTGAGTGAACAAGAAGAGTACAGGTAAGAAGAGTAAATATGTTGATTAGTAGCAAGGCTGAGCAGTGCTAGTTATGTGATGGAGTAAGAGGGGGTGCAATTGTGAAGCTGAATCAGGGTTAGTGTAGCTCTGATTGGTGGAAAGTATGAGGGAGTGGCTAAGATTAAGATAAATTTAGAGGTAGTGGGGCAGGTGGAATTTGGGGGCAGCGTGGGGTGTGTAGTGAGCCTGTGAGAAGCACGGGTGAATGGACCAGGGCTTAATCCCCCATCAAAGGATAGTAAGGTAGGTTATTATACTGTATCAGACTGTTGAGCTTACTTTGTTAAATTTAAATTTTAAAATGTAAATTTTGTCTAATTTACTGTCCTGTTTTAATCAAGACAAACTTGTCTGTATGGTAGTTAGGCTATAGGGTTGACAGTGTTGATATACTGCTTGCTGGTAAGGCAGAAGAGGGAGTTTAGAAGTGGGAGAGTGAGATACAAATAATTTAGCGTTTACCCAATTGACTGCACACAACCCTTTCCAGAACAGATTAGGTAAATAGGCACATACACTTGCATTTGTTTAGTTAGATTTCTTTGCCATAGTATAGGTCCCAGTGTTCTGCAGGCACTATAGGTGGTGGTCCACTGGTTATAGGAGGGAGGGGGAACACATAGGTCAGATGGTAATTTCAATTCAGCTGTTAGAGAAAAGTTAGGCAAGAATAGGGTACAGGTTATGAAAAATTCTGGCAGTGAATATAAGCAATAAAAGTAAAATCTGTTTTTGGATGGTGATTCATTGCCACAAATAGTTCCAGTTTCTCCCACTTAAGTCCGAGAAGCACCTGGTTGACACTGGAAGAATATACAGGAGAGTCTCTACTGCACGCATAATTCACAAAACAGGTCAGAAATGAATTTCAGATGTTAAAACTTGCTCAAAACTATTTCTTATTTGCAAAATATGAAACAAGGCATACAGAACTCTCTAAACGATATTCACATAAACTGATATATCTGATATTGATAAAAATATTCGCATAACTATGGAAAATGTTTGAAATAAAGTCTGAGTTGCATAAAATGAATAAAATAAGAGGAAACGGCCGCATTTTTGCTAAGCACATATTTTTTGTATTAATTAAAGATAGCCAAGTTATCAGAAGTGTATAAAGTGTTTGCATGTTTGTGCAGTATCACACTGAAGTTATTTCACAAAATACAGCTGTTGCAGACTATATTTTTCAAAGTACAGTATTTTGAAGAGTTTATTGTGCATTTGAATGTTATTACAAGCTCGTAGGACAGTTTGTTCATACGTAATTACAAGGGCCATATTTCCAGTGTGTTTGTACGTACTTTGTGGGCATGGCATAGGGATTTCAAAAACCCACTGCACTTGTGTTTGACAATAATATTGCAAAGAACTGGAGAGTGTTTGAGCAGGAGTATGACATTTTCATACAGGCTGCATTTCCTGATAAAGATGACTGTACAAAGGCATTTATTCTGCATAATTTAGCTGGGTCAGAAGCCATTGAAAGGGGGCGTTAATTTGTGTATGCATCTGCTGTCTATGCAGGAGAGGGGGGAAACTGTCATATTTGTATACAGGTTGAGTGAATTAAGGACCCTGAGTGCTTAAAATGTAAATTTAGAGAAATGTGTAACTCCCAGACAAATGTTACAATGGAAAGGCACTTATTTTACACAAGGGATCAAAAGCCTGGTGAACCTTTTGCAGCATGTACTGTATAACTGACTTGAGAAACAAAGCTAAAATGTGCAGATTTGGTGATTTAAGGGATGAGTTGATAAAAGACAGACTTCTGTGTGGTATTAAAGAAAGATTTTGCTTTGTGACAGTGATTTAACTTTGAATAAGGCCATTGAGATTTGTCAGATATACAAGCTCACAGGAAAGCAAACACATATACTTACAAATTAGAATGGCTCTAGAAGGCCAGTGACAAAGCTCATGTTGATAGTATGTAGCACATGGTTAAAAGAAACAGGCCCAAGCACATGGCAGCAACTCTAGCCCCTGCAGCACTCATTGGTAAACTCCAGAGCTTTCCAACAAGTTCCATAGTTTGTACATTTTCACTGAGGCATAAGAGCGAGTCAGAAAACTCAAAGCATGGGCTCCAACCTAGTTTCTTTGCCAACTGTTGTAATTGTGGTGGAAATCATGAATCTAAAAGAGAGAAGTGTTTAGCTTTTGGTCAGCAATGTCACAAATGCAATAAATGGAATAATTTCAAAAGGTTTTACAGATCAAAAGGCCCACATTATTTCATTAAAAGGGAACATTTTATGAAATGTGTTGATCAGTTAGAGAGCTGCAACCCTACTCTTTATGTTGATGGTGTGTCAATGCTTTATGAAACAGTTAATTCAGTAGATTTAAGGGCAAGGAATGAAGTATTTTGTACTGGTCAGATAAACGGCAAACCCATAGAGCTCAAAGCTGACACAGGTTCCAAGTGCAATGTTATGTCAGCACTAGAAACATTTGCTAGAGTGTGTTATAGTGAAAGGCTTGATATGGCAAGGTGTGCGAAGCTTGTTGCTTATGAAGGTAAAGAAATTCAGACTGAAGGCTCAGTAGTACTTGCATGTTACTGTACTGGGAAATGTTACAACTTGTTATTTTATGTGGTCAAGAGGCAAGTCTAATCATTATTGGGGCTCAGAGACAGTTTGAAAATGGGACTGCTTTCATTTAATAAGGAAGTCCATCATGTTGGCTTGAAATACCACTACTCCAATTTCACCCGGTACATTTTTCCACCTATGCTGATCATTTCGAAGACAAACTAGGGAAGCTTCCAGTTGTGTACTCCATGAAATTAGATCCAGATATCAGTCCAGTTATCAGGCCAGCCCATAGAGTTCCAACAGCCATGCAGGACAGAGTCAAAGCCGAGCTAGATAAAATGGTGCAACAAGGTGTGATTTATCCAGTAGATGAACCAACTGAATGGGTATCTTCCATGGAGGTAGCTCATAAGAAAAGTTCAGATGACATCAAAATATATTGATCCACGAGATTTGAACAAACCACTAAAAAGACCTCATCATCCAATGCGCACAGTCGAAGAAGTCACAGCTCTAATGCCAAATGTCACTGTTTTTTCTGCGTTAGATGCAAAGAGTTCTTTTTGGCAAATTCAGCTTGACATGAAATCATCATTGCTCACTACTTTCAGTACTCCGTTTGACAGATACAGATTTTTGAGAATGCCATTTGGGATAAATTCTGCAAGTGAATTCTTCCAGTGTGTAATTTAGCAACTTTTTTTCTGGGTATCCCTGTGCTATTATAGTAGACAACATACTAGTAGGAGGTAATGGTGAAGCTGAGCATGACAGAAACCTCAGAAAAGTTCTGGAAAGAGCACATCATGTGAATGTTAAGCTCAGTCCACAGAAATAAAAATTCAGGCTACAAGAGGTTACTTATGTTCGTCATTTATTTACTAGTTTGGGCCTAAGACCAGACCCTTCAAAGCAAACAGCCATTCTTGAGATGCCAGCTCCAGACAATGTTCAAGCCCTGCAAAGTTTTCTTGGCATGGTTAACTATCTAGGCAAGTTCATTCTAGACACGAGTCAAATATCAGCACCACTCAGAGAGCTGACATGTAAAACTGTATCCTGGTCTTGGTTAGAGCAACACCAAAGAGCATTTGATGTCCTGAAACAGAGAATTGCTAGTCCACCATCTCTCAGATACTATGATGTTCACAAGCCATTTACTCTTTCATGTGATGGTCAACCTGTTGGCTATGCATCGAGAACTCTTACCCAAACTGAAATGCAGTATGCTTAGATAGAGAAAGAGCTTTTGGCAATTGTGTTTGCATGTTTGACGTTCCATGATTATGTTTATGGTAGACCTATTCAGATCAAGACAGACCACCAACCTCTAGTCACTATCTTGAGAAAGCCCATGCATTCAGCTGTAGCCAGATTGTAATGCATGATGAAAAAGTATAATTTCACTCTTGTCTACAAGAAAGGCAGACTTCTTTATCTTGCTGATACATTGTCCAGATCACCCAGAAACACCACAGAACAGCATGAGAATGAGAACCTTGATTTTGAAGTTATGGAAGTGAGAAATCTTTCTTCCACACATCTTGATGAGCTGAGAAATCACACAGCTACAGATCCAGTTTTACAGATGCTCAACCACTTTATCAATCAAGGATGGCCATCAAAGCAATTCAGTTTACCTCGAGAGGTGCAACCTTATTTTCCATATAGAGAAGAGATTTTGTCTGATAAAAGTATCATTATGAAAGGTCCAAAAGTAATTGTTCCAAAGTCCTTGCAACGAGAGTACATTACTAACTTGCATCGTGGACACCCAGGAGCCAGTTCTACCAAAAGAAGGGTGAGATATCTTGTATTTTGGCCTACTATGTCACAAGACATTAAGAGAGTACTTTTATCTTGTTCCATGTGTAATAGCACAAAGCCACATCAACAGAGGGAACCACTTCAGCTAAACCAGATTCCTGAACTACCTTGGGTGACAGTAGCCACCGACATTTTCAGTGAAATGGTCGACATTATTTGATGTTAGTAGACTCTTACTCCAATTGGTTCGAGATTGACCTACTTCCTAACCTAGCATCCCGTACTGTCATTACTAAGTTGAAACGTCATTTTGCAGTCCATAGTAGTCTGCACAAAGCTATTTCTGACAATGGCGCACAGTTTACAAGCCAACAGTTCAAAATATTTGCTGAAGAATGGGACTTTATTCATGTCACAAGTAGCCGGAGTACCCGCAGTCAAATAGTTTGGCAGAACGTGCAATTCACAGTGCAAAACAGTTACTACAGAGGTTAAAATGAGACAATAGATGCTTTCCTGAATCTCTTGAATCTCAGAAATATTCCTCGTGTTAAACATCTTGGTTCACCTGCCCAGAGACTTCTGTCAAGACAAACCAGAACCACATTACCAATCAGTAGTCAATTGTTGGTTCCATGTGTCAAGAACAACAGGTTAGTGAAAAACAATCTGTTGAAGCAGCATTTAACCCAGAAGTCCTACTATGATAAGACCAGCAAACCACTCAATCCATTATGAGAAGGGGAAGTGGTAAGGATGCAAATGTCCAAAGGTTATGATCGGATTGGTGTCATGAAGAACATTTGCCTATAGCCAAGATACTAGACTGTGGAATCACAAGGAGCAGATTTTAGGTGGAATCGGAAACATTTGAGACTGGTGTCCAAGCCTATACCACAGCACATAGCCTGTGAGAAAGACTATCTCAGAGTGAGTTGTCCGGTATTCCAGTTCCAGAGGAAATTCCAGAGAATACTCCCATTCCTGTGATTACTCCAGAAGTTCCTGATATGAGTTGTCTACCAAAGACTGCCCCTGTTGCTAAATTCAGTTCAGATTGTTATGTTATGAGATCTAGTCATATCTCCAGACCATGTAACAGATACACGGCAACTTGGACATGAACATTTTGTTTGTTTTTAATGTCTGTAATAATGCATGTCTAACTCTAATGTTGTTTTTACTAAGGGCAATCTTTTTTAAGAGGGAGGATATAGATCAATGTGGGTATGTATCTTTAAGAAGGGCTTGCACAAGTGCATAAATGCAGAACATGTGCAAGTGGGACTGCCATTTTGTAGTTAGCTGTTGAGATGTAATCATGTATGTATATAAGGTCTGTCTGCTAATCAGTTCATTTATATTTTATGATGCTGCTATCCATGCTGGTGTTTCTATGTAATAAAGCATCTGAACAAACTATCCCGCCTGCTTGTTGTCTGTTAGAGAGGGACAAGCAACAATTGCTATGAATGATTTGGGGTCTTCTGCTGCATGTAAGTCCGTTCCTATACCATTCCTTGCCTCTATTGTTCTCTACCTCTCTCCCTATCTCTGGTCTCCTGCTTCTTTCATTTTTCTTGTCTTTCCTTTTTTCTTTTTTTACCTACCATCTTCCTTTATTCCTCTTCTGATAACCTCCCTCTTATTGAATTTATTTTTCTTCTCTAACTGCTAGTCTTAGTCTGTTTCCCTAGCTATCTTAAAGTTTAAGTTGCTTATTTTTGTATGTCTGTGCAATCCATTTAACTTTCCTCCTTATCTGCTCTGGGCAGGCCGACAACTATTTGCATACCCAACATACCTAACACATCATCTCCAGAGTTACTATCCCATTTTACATTCCTCTCCCTTCTTTCCTAGTCATCATACATCTTATTTCCATCATTCCTCATAGTGTTTATTCGCCTCTGTCTGCATTTCAAAATTGCCTTCCTCCTTCATACTTACATAGTTCTTTCCGGTTCTCTCCCCCTTTTCATGTTTTGCCAAGGACTGACAGCTAAAATGTTGTTTGCTTGCCTTTGTTCACTTTTTTCTGGTTAATGTACATATGTGCTTTCCTCCTATTACTTATTACCACCCCTTTTTAAGGTGTTTATTTTCTTACTTCATCAACATCAACAACCCCTCTTTTTCATTTTCTACATGGGATAGGGGTGTTGTGTCAACTGTCACTGTCTCTGTGTCTATTGAATGCCACTCACCTGCCTCCTTTGGCACTCATGCCTAGCTGTTGCAGGTCTTCTCTCACACAATCCATCCAGCTCTTTGCTGAACACCATTGTTTCCTCTTACCTTATTCCTGTCTGTCCCACATCGTCTTCACTAGATTGCCTTTTGTATTTCTGCACAAATGCCCAAACCACCATAATGTGTTCTGTTTTACTCTTTCTGCAATTAAAGCTACCTTGGCTTCTTCTCTTATGTCGTCATTTCGTCTTCTGTCCCACTGTGCGCATCCAACCATTCTCTCAGGCACTTCATCTCCATCACCTCTAGCTTCCTCAGCTGCTCTGCCTTTACTGCCCAGGATTCCATGCTATATAGTAGTACTAGTGGCAGCACTGCTGTATACACCTTACTCTTCAGTTTCTTTGGCATTCTTCTGTCATATACTACACCTGGCACTCTGTGTCAGTTGGCTGCAGCCCCTCTGATTCTTGCTTTGATCTCCTCATTGAGACGTCCCTTCTCCTCTACCACCCCTCCCAGATACTTGAAGCTGTTAACTTGTTCCACCATTTTCCTTTCTATCTCACTTCCCATTTTCTTCTAAATTCCACAATTTACTGCCATTACAACTGCCTTATCTGCACTCAGTTCCACCCCATGTGTCGTCAGTTTTACATTCCATTCCCCTATCCTTTACTGAAGTTCTTGCTCAGAGTCTCCCTGTATGCCACATCATCTGCATACAGCAACTTTGTTTCTTTCCCCTCCAGCCTGTTTGGTAATGTAGTTCATCACCAGTATGAACAGCAGTTTGCTCAGAGCTGAACCCTGGGGCATACCCACTCCTACTGGGAACCTTTCTGTAAGACCGAACACTGTTGGTACTTGAGTCATTGGGTCCCTGTACATAGTGTGCACTAATTCTACCAATGTTTCTGGGACTTCGAGCAACCACAGGACTGCCCAAATCAGCTTTCCTGGGAGGTTGTGATATGCTTTCTCCAAGTCTAGGAATGCCCAGTTGTACTCTTTCATCATCTCTATCTTCTTCTCAACTATCTGACTGCAAGCATCAGGTCAATTATGCTGCATCCTAATTTGAGTCTGAACTGCTCATTTCCCATCATACTTTCTACTATTCTGTGTATTTGTTAATCAATCCCTTATGAAGGATATCTGACTATAGATGTGTGTGTGTGTGTGTGTGTGTGTGTGTGTGTGTGTGTGTGTGTGTGTGTGTGTGTGTGTGTGTGTGTGTGTGTGTGTGTGTGTGCAGGTATAATTTGTGGTAAAGGTAGGGCTCACATTTAAACCTATCACATTTGACATTTTTATGTTCTGTGCCCATGGGTATAGTGACACAGGTCTGTGGCTCAGTATTACATATGCATTTTTCCCACAGAAGGAATATCACACCTAAACAAATGTTCTTGATATGTAGACACACATGTACATAGACACAAACACACACACACAGATATAAGCACAAAGACACAGATATACACAGACACAGATACACAAACACACACACACACACACACACACACACACACACACACACACACAATTCTTTGATAATGGGTAGTATTCGTAGTCATTATGCAAAAGCATTACAGCTATTTACACTGTCTGGGAATGAGTGCAGCTCAGCCGCGATTCCTTGAGGTCACTTACGATAATCTGCAATGGCCACAAATCAGCTGATGCAAATTAAGTCATAATGAGATTCAAATGCGATATGATGTAACCCAGTGCATGCTAATGAAGCATTATATCACCTGTTTGCAATTCATAATGGAATTTTCCCACTTTTCTGTGCCATCTGCAGATACATTATATAAACCAGGGTCTCGACAATCTTATCTTCTTTGCAGTCCATCAAAATGATGCCACTTGCTGCTAGTCTTGATATTTCTGGGTGTGAGTTACTTGTCTTGGCCAAATGAAAACCTCTTGTGTCCAGCAGCACTTGACAGTCAAGAAGGCAGATATAGGCTGAGGATAATTCATTATAACTTTAATAATCAGGATATATTTGATAGGTTCAGAGTGAACAGGGATATTATAATGGTCTTAGTGGGTATGTATGAACCCCATAGGTGTACCAGAGGAAATTATGAACTTTCTATCCCTGTGAGTACTTAGGTATTTATAGCCCTCACTATACTTGCCATGGGGACCTTCCTGAGACAGACTGGGAACACACGGGGGATCTCACAGGCTTCTGCCTCGAAGATACTGCAGCAGTTCCTGGATGTACTCTTGGCACTTCTGGATCAGTACATCAATTTCCCAGTGTCACTTCAGAACCGAGCTGTAGGTCTGTGTGCTTTTTATGGGATAGAGCACTTCACTGAGGTACTTAATGTGACAGATTGCACCCATGTTGCAATTATGGCCCCTTCTGGTCCACAGGGAGAACAGTACTGCAATAGGAAGGGCTACCATTCCATCAATTGCCAGCTAGTGTGTGATGCATGGGAGTGCATCACTAACATCTCTACCCAGCATCCTGGCAGTCCATATGATTCCCATTCCTGGTGCACTAGCTAACTCTACCAGCTCTTTCTTCATGGTAGAATGCCCAGTGGCCTCTTGCTGGGAAATGGAAAACTATTTTTATATTGTATTTAAGTTCTTATTCATGGTAAAATGTATTACTAAATACTTAAACACTTTTTCTTTGTTTTGTCTCCCTACATTTTCTATCAATTCTTTTTTGTTGTTCTTCTTTTTCAGGTGATGCTGAATATTCACTGGAGCCATGGCTCATGACACCAGTGTGAAATCCAAGTGGATCTGCAGAAGAGACTTATAACACATCCTTGTCCCAGACCCATATTGTCATCAAGAAAGTCTTCTATGTCCTGAAGAGCTGTTTCAGCTGCCTGGATGAGTCTGGGAGTGCCCTTTAGCATGACCCAGCTACTGCACACAGGATGTTTACTGTATGTTGCATTCTGCATAACATGGTCTTGCACCGGTCTGATGGTGAAGTGACCCATGCTGTCACTGCAACTCTCAGTTCCACCCCAAATATGAGTAATGATGACCAGCCGGCAGCAATATTATGGGACCCCGGCATCAGGCTTGTGTATGCAGGTAAACAGGTGTCATCTAGTCCAGAACCATGGACCATGACATTCAGGTTAGTGCTTCCTTTCTTGTAAAAAAACATACAGAGTATAAATGATGCTTGCAGTGATATGTCACTGTTCATCTGACATTTTCTCTCATCCTAAAATATTTTTTTATTTCATAATAGTTACACATACTATTATTGTTTCTAGAAGTCATGCCTATGTGCTCACTGATTACTGTTTAGTGATGTCATAAGGCATCATATAAATGATAATTCATAGGTTCATAGGTTCATAGGTAGGTACTAGGCTATCTGCCCTAGGGCACTTATAAGCCTAGCCAGAATTTGTTGGCTTTCGCCTCCCTTTTAGACTAGATTCCTGGGCCGCTGTCCAGCAGGGCCATATAAGTGATCCCAGGAGTAAATTTACGATTTCCCATCCACTCATCAAGATTTCTGTTGAAGAGGGTCAGCAAGGGGCTCTGCCTAACATGGACTGGGATTCTATTCCAGAGCAAGGGAAGCCTTTGGGATATGACTCTATCCCTCCAGCATGTCCTGTTTATTGTTGTGCTAAGGTTTAAATCCTTAAAGCGTGTAGCTCTAATGAATTTGGTTTTCTTGAGGTGGAGCATGTCCAACAATTCCGGGTTGGACATGGCCTTGAACGTCAGGCAGAGATCACCTCTGAGTAGGTGGTAAGCAACGGAGTAGAGCTGGAGTTTCTTTAGTCGAGCTGCATAGGGCATCTGTTTGAGGCCCACGATCCTCTTGGTGAGGTATTTATGAGGTCTCTCCAGCTGTTGCAGGTGTCGGGTAAGGTACATCTCAAATGGGGCATTGTACTCAATTATGGGCCTGATGAGCGATGAGTAGAGGGGCACAAGGACCTCTCTTGATCTAGATGTGAACCCTTTTGTGATTAGGTGAGCTATATAGAAGGTTTCTCTAACCACTAATTACTGTCTTTAACTGTTTTGCAAAATATGTACTGAATGTCCTCACTTGATTTAATCAGTAAAAGCAGTTATTTCAATATTTCATGGCTTCATGCATTGCATTTGAATGAAAATGTATCTTTTTTTATATTTTTCAATTTATTATCAAATTAAAGTATGTTGTCTGATGAGGTATTGCAGATCAGATTACTTTTATTTTGTCATACACAGTACTTTTTGACTTCAGAGACAAAAAATATAATTTGTACAGTAATGAGGGTAAAGTGGCAGCAGTTTTTGTTTAAATTGCAGGATATTCATTTAAATGTGTAATTTTCTCATTACTGTGTTTCCATGAAAAGTTGTGTACTGGGGGGGGCATGGCTAAGATGCCAGTCTGATAGCAACAGAAATCCATAGCTCTGCTTAGATTTTAATATCCTGACAGGAACTATACTTTAATTTTTAGAAAATCTAACTAATAGTATACTAAAAGTTAGATTTACATAGACTCTTTATTATTTTCTAAACATTAATACATAGTCAAGAGAATTTTTAAATTATTCCTGTCAAGAAGTTTTCTACTGGAGATCTCAACATGAGCAACTCGAAGAACCCACACCAGGAGAGTGCAGTGATGAAAGAATTACATCTAATAATGACAAACATCCAAGAACTGTCACTAAAATGGACAAATTCGAAAACAAAATGGATATTATCAAACAAGAATGCAGTCAACAACTGGAACTTCTAAATAGAATAGTAAAAAAAACAATCTGAACAGATTCGTGCCTTAGAGGAAACAGTGACTGACCTAGATACTAGAGTGACAGAAAATGAACATCACAATGAATTTCTTCTGAAACAAAACACCAGACTGACTGAGAAACTGGAAGACCTTGAAAGTAGATCAAGGAGGAATAACATACGAATATATGGAATTCCTGAGAAAAGAAGAGGGTGCTAACATGATTCAGTTCCTCAACAAGTGGTTTTCATCAGCACTAAACATGCCTGAATCCCTCTCTTTTGGAACTGAGAGGGCTCATCGGTCCCTGGCAAATCCAACTTCATCTCTGAGTTCATCTATAATAGTCAGATTTCTTTCCTCACAAGACAAGGACTTAGTGCTGAAATCAGATTGAACTAATTCCCCTAGCAAGATGGGTGAAAAAGTTATTCATTTTGACAATGACTACACCTCTACAGTCATATCCAGAAGAAAGGAGTGTGTTCCTCTAATTAAGTCCTTGAAAAAAGCCAATATTAAAGCCCAGATTCTTTTTCCTGCAAGAAAAAAAATCACCTTGCCAGAAGGAGTGAAGATCTTTGATTCCCTACAAGATACAGTAGAAGTTATCCAAAAGAAGAAAATACTGTCGGACATAAAGAAATTAAATGGTCATCCTAGAGTTTGAAGAGACAGGCAACAAAAAAATGGATGGTCTGTGAAGGAAGGAGCAAACAAAACTAAGAAACTAAAGGACAATTGAATAAATTCCTTCCAATTTTAAATGCTCTGTTTTATGAATCATAATATATTTGATTCTGGAAAGTATTGAGGGTGTAAGGTAATGTGAATAATTTGCATTAACTTTCTCTTTTCCTTTCTATATCTACTTCTTTAATTACATATTATAGCAATAACCCACTCCCGGGTGTGGGTAATGCTGGATTTACCCACGGTTGGTGTGGTTTGGTCACGAGGGCGAAGCCCGAGTGGCCAAACAAAGCCAACCGTGGGTAAATCCAGCATTACCCACACCCAGAAGTGGGTTATTGCTATATAATGACATTATTTAAGAAAAAAAATAATTACTTTTCTTAAATAATGGCATTGTATCATGCCTCCTTGCTGCCCTTCCGCAGCTGTCTGGTATTCTGCGGCAGTTCTGATGTACTGCACATGTGTATGCCTATGCAGTACATCAGAGCTGTGGGCAAAAGCAACGGAGAAAGCAAGATCTCTGTTGCTTTTTACAAACTGTTTTGCTATGTTAAATGGGTTTAAAATAGCGAGACAGCTTTAAAAAAGCAATGGAGCTCTCCGTTGCTTTTTTTAAAGCTGTCTCGCTATGTTAAACCTATTTAACATAGTGAGACAGTTTTGAAAAAAGCAACGGAGAAAGCAAGATCTCCGTTGCTTTTTACAAACTGTCTCGCTATGTGAAAGGTGTTTAACATAGCGAGACAGCTTTAAAAAAAGCAATGGACAATCTCCGTTGCTTTTTTAAAGCTGTCTCGCTATGTTAAACTTGTTTAACATAGCGAGACAGTGTGAAGCAACAGAGATCTTGCGTTCTCCGTTGCTGTAAAAAAAGAGTTATAGTTATGGAAAAAGTCCGGGCGGCCGGACCTTTTTCCATTACTATAACGCTGATTTACAATGTGTACGTTGACCAATCAGCATGCACATTTTTGAATATTAATGGGGGGGTCGTTATATAAAGTTAAATAACATTCTCTCTCTCTCTCCTTTCTTCCTATTCTTTTTTGTTACCAATGTTCCTTTTCTCTCTTTTCCCAGTTATAAGTACTTTACATACTTTTCCCTTTTAAATAACTACAAATGATGTAAGTCTTCTAATTCTTCAGTAATAGTATAATTTGACTTAATACCAAAGTGCATTTTTTCTAGTGGGTCAGTGGTGGGGTAACAAGGTGTTTCTGATTAGTGTTTCTAATTAGATGTTTTAGACTCTTTGTTTAGATACATTTGAACATTAATACAGTACACTAATGGTGTTTTATAGATAGCTAAATATAAGTTACACACACACATATATATATATATATATATATATATATATATATATATATATATATATACTAGGTTCCTTTTTTTTCCTCTCTCTCTGGCCTGGTTAACTGGTGGGTAAATGATTGAAATGTTATAATATGATTTCTGATTTGAGGCAGCTGTTTTACTTCTAAATAGCTGTTTTTATATGACAGGGTTAATTTTTTTCATGATGTTGATGTTTTGTGAGGAAACTGGTGGTCTGTCTGACTGTTCTCATTATGGGGATTCATGACATGAACTGAAAAGGCAGCTTGAGTGTTTTTTTTTTTTTTTTGCTTTCTGTAAACTGTAAAAGCTTCAAGATCTGAATGGGTTCGGAGCTGATTCTCGGCTCCGACTTAGCCGATACTAAAGCTTGAGGCTAGCCCCTATCCCATGGTGCATCACGGAATTCCCCAGATCTTGTTTGCAAGTAACTACATACATAATTGTAACTATATTATCAATAACATAAAAACTTTGTGTTACTATCCATGCCATGTGGATGAACAACTACAACCAGGTGCAAACAGCATAATGGATAGTTCACCAGTTCCCCCAGGATACAGGAAGGGGGAAGGACGGTGGGACGCAAGAATGTAGGTGAGATGGACTACAAACATGGAACGTTATGGTAAGTACATAACTTCTTTATGTTATGTTGTCCTATCTCATCGTAATTCTTGCTGGATGGGACAGCCTCCCTAGCACCTTTATCCCGGGTGGCTCAAGCAAAGAGACTCTTCAGCACAGTGGACCCAAAGGATGACCTGTCCCAGGAGGCCAAATCCAATTTGTAATGCGTGACAAAGGTATGAGGTCTTGCCCAAGTAGCTGCTGCACAAATGGTATCAATTGGGAGTTTTGATCTAAAGGCATATGAAGTAGATACTGCTCTGGTTGAATGGCCTTTAACTTTAGCAGGTAATTGTTTGCCAGCAGTTTTGTAAGCAAATAAGATGCAGTCTGAAAGCCATTTAGACAAAGTGACCTTAGAGACAGGCAAGCCTTTGTTTTTGTCTGAGAAGAAAACAAACAATTGGTCCGATTTTCAAAAATCTTTAGTCCTATGCAGGTAAAACCTGATAATTCTGTGGACATCTAATTGGTATAGTTTGTATTCTGAATTGTTACTATGATTTGGGAAGAAAACTGGTAATTCGATAGTTGTGTTGAGATTATGCTCTGAACATACCTTTGGAAGAAAGGAAGGATTAGTTCTGAGTGAGACTCTATCCTTGTGGAAAACAATATAAGGTGGTTGAATGGTGAAGGCTTGTAATTCTGAGACTCTCCTAGCAGATGTTATAGCCACTAAGAACAATGTCTTCCAAGACAACAATTTCAAATCAGATGAAGAAGATGGTTCAAAAGGTGGAGAAATTAAAGATGTGATAACTAGGTTGAGGTCCCAGGGCTCTGGTAGTTGCCTGAGTGGAGGTCTGAGAAGGAGGACTTCTTTCAAAAAGGTCTTGCATAAAGAGAGGGACATGATTGGATTTGCCATGTAGCCAAAATGATAATTAGAGATGGCAGCTAACCAAACTCTAATGGCAGCAGCTGCAGCTCCTTCTTGAAAAATGGATGCAAGGAAGGACAGGATAGACTCTGTGCAAGCTGTGTAGGGATCTATGCCTTGGTTTGCTGCCCAAATGGATAATCTTTTCCATTTACTGGAATATAATTTGCTGGCAGAAGGTTTGTGTGAAGAAATCAGGATGTGTTTGACTGTAGGGGAAAGGGGAATACACCTGGCTATTTGTGGAACTGGAGCAGCCATGCTGTCAATTTCAGGGTTTGTATGGTAGGATGGAACTGTCCTGATTGATGAATCAGGAGGTCTGGAGATGGTTCCAGAATCCATGGTTCCTCCAAGAGATAGGGACACAGGAAGGGGAACCAGACTTGGCGAAGCCAGTAAGGAGCAATGAAGATCAGGGTACTCTTCAACAGTTTTTCTTTCTGAATCACTTTTGGTATGAGAGGAAAGGGTGGAAAGGCATAAAGGAGTCCTGGAGGCCAATTGTGGACCAGAGCATCCCTGGGTGACATCCCCAGATGGGGAATTAGGGCAAAGTAGTTGCTGCATTTGGTGTTCATGTACATGGTGAATAGGTTGCAGCAAGGCTGGCCCTATTTGCGGAAAATCTCTTCCATAACTTCTGTATTCATGGACCACTCATGAGGCATCAGAATTGCTTGACTTAGTTTGTCTGCTATCACATTGTAATTCCCTGGAATGTGCATTGCTACCAGAAAGCATTGAGTGTCCATCGCCCATTTCCATACTCTCAGAGCCTCTCGACAAAGTGGGTAAGATTTGGTTTCCCCTTGCTTGTTTATGTACCACACTACGGACATGTTGTCTGATTGAATCACAATTGTCCCATGGGAAGAGAACTGTGAAGTGCTTGCAATGCATATAGCACCGCTCTCATCTCTAGAACATTTATGTGCAAGTGGTTCTCGTGATCCTGCTAGATACCTTGGACCGTCATTCCCAGATAATGCCCCCCCACCATATCTGGGAAGCATCCGTGGTCAAAACTGCATTTTGTTGAGGGAGAGGAAGTGGGCGACCTAGATGAAGTTGATCCATACGTAACCACCATGTTAGATGTTTCTTGCAGGAGTTTGTGATGAGTATTTGGTGAGACAAGGGGAGATCCTGCATTGACCAATGGGCAAATAGGAGCCACTGAAGTACTCTCATGTGCAGATGGGCTAGGGGAACTAAGAGGATGGTGGAAGCCATAGTCCCTAGAACCTGAAGGACTATCCTGCCCTGTACTTTGTTTTTCTGTAGCAAGAATCTGACTTGGTTGTGCAACGATTCTATTCTATCCTTTCTGGTGTCAGTTTTGCTGTTATGGTGGTTGAGTCTATGTTTGATCCTAAGAAGAAAATGCACTGCGATGGAGATAAGGCTGGTTTTCTTAGATTTATTGTAATGCCTAATCTGGCGCACAAGGATAGAGTCTCATCCCTGGTTCTGATTAGTTTGTGCTTGGTGGTAGCAGTGAGGAGCCAGCCGTCTAGGTACGGAAACACCTGGAAGCCTTGATATCGCAGGTGAGCCGTTACCACTGCAATGCATTTGGTAAACACTCGGGGCTGTAGTGAGGCCAAAGGGCAGTGGTCGAAATTAAAAATGACTGGCTCCCAGCCGAAAGCGTATATGTCTTCTGGAGTGCCTGTCCATTTTGATATGGTAGTACATGTCCTGAAGATCTATGGAGCACATCCAATTGTCTTTCCCGATAAAGGGAAATATCGACTGCAGAGTGATCATAAGGAACTTTGATTTCTTTACAGACTTGTTGAGTTTTCTGAGATCTAGAATTGATCTCTAGTCCCCTGTCTTATTTGGAACTAAAAAGAATCATGAGTAAGTTCCAGATCCTATTTGCTCTGTGGGGACTTCTTTGATGACTCTTTTTTGAAGCAACGAGATGACCTCTGATGTTACATGGTCTAACTGAATGAGTGGCACATCTGGTAGAGACCGGTTTACTGAGGGATCAGAAACAAAGGGAATAAGGTAACCTCTGGAAATTATGGTTTGTACCCAATGATCTTGCGAAATTTCTAGCCAGGTGCTTGGGTACAGTAAAAGATTACCCCTGACTGCCTCCAGAGACGGACAGTCAGGCAACCCCTCAGGGGTGATGGAAGGGACGATCAGAGAAAGTATCTCTATCTCCCTGATGTTGCGGACCTCCTCTGCTGCGAGGTCGGCATCTTCCATTATACCCTCCCCCTCTGCCTCTAGGGGAGGGTTGACCTTGTGCCTGAGGGAAACCTTTTTGGGATTTATGGAACCACATTTTCCCTCCTGTTTGACCCTTGGGTTAGGGTCTAGAAGGAAGGCAGAAATGGAGCCTGACAGCAGATAAGGTTTTCCCTTCCTGCTTGTACCTGGTCAAAGTCTCTTTTGCCTGTGGTCCAAAAAGAGTTGAACCATCAAAGGGGACGTTGGTAAAGGAAGACTTAAAGGATTCTGAGAAGTTACATAGATGCATCCAGGAATGTCTCCTAAGAGAAATTCCTGCTGCGGCTGCCCTGCTCACTCTGTCAGCTGCATAGGAAATCAGCCTCATGGAGGAGTTAGCTATAAATGTAAGGGTGGAGAGCTGTGCAGATAGCTTGTCCGTAGATCCCGAAGCTACTGAACCCTGAAGGGTATCTCCCAACTCCTTCAGGAGATCCCTTTGAAGTCTAGTATAATGGGACAGGTAATTCAGCGAACATAAGGTAAATGCCGCTGAAGAGAAGGTATGCTTTCCATACCTATCCATCATCCTGGACTCTTTATTAGGAGGATGGTTATTTGAAGATGTCTCAGACAACTTCTTTTTTGTGGCCACTGCTACCACCATAGCATCCACAGGAACTCCCTTAGAAAGAAAGGATTTGTCTTCCGGAGCGGTCATAAATTTGTTTGGCCTCCTCAGGATGGGCTCCACTGTGTCCAGGGAGGTCCAGGCTTTCTGAGATATGACCCCCAAGAGTTAGTCATATGGTGGTGTCACCCAGGAGGTGGAAGGTCTGGAACCAAAGGCCTCAAGTTACACTGATTCATCCTCAGTAGGGTTAGATGTCTTCCAATCACCCCTCTGTCTAATGATTTCAAGGATTTCTGCAAAAGAGACATCCTCAGAGGAGGATTGTGGGGACCCTTCTGACTCATCCAAATCAGTGTCTGACATGACAGACTCAGGTGAGTTGTACTTAGAATTCTTTTCTCTTGAAATTCTATTATCCTTCACTAGATACTTTAAATGGTAAATAATTAGTTCTGATAAAAGTATTTAACTCCTTTGAAAATGCCTATATTCTCTTATAGATGCATACATTCTGCAGATTCAATGACACTATTAGTAACTAAATGACATCAAGTGAACTAGGAGCTGCATTAGAAAACTCATTATGCATATTAACATCAGACTTATGTTATATAACTAAACCTTTAGTAACTAAACATAGGGTTGTGAGGCCCCCCTTTTTTCTCTCCCCCCCCTTCCTGATGGAAGATGTCAACATAGATATTGTTAATACATATGAGTAATATGTGTATAATTGCAAAATATAATAGTTATGTTGTAATAAATGTTATATATATATTCAACAGATCCTTACATGTAAAATGTTAGATAGATTGACAAAATGGTTAAATTATCTGATGTTTCTTGAAAAGTCTTGGAAATAATGACAATCTTCTTAACCTTCAGCTTCTAATGTTTATACATACTTTGATTTGATGTGTATTTCTGGCATAGCTACGTATTAGAGGTGCTATTATCATATGTGACATATTCATATAGCTTCAAGATATATTGGACACTCATTCTAATGTATATTCCATGAATTCAGATTTCTTTAGTTGCTTTCAAAATGCTTTTCTTTTTTGTTTTTATACTATATTCTAAGCAGAGATGGATAATTTGTGTCATTTGGTATTGGAGAGGTGGTGGATGGGTGGTTTAGTTAAGTTTTTAACTAAACCAGAAACGTTATGTTTCATGTATGTGTTTGTAAATAGTTTTGGGCTTTTGAAAGTAGTGCTTAATACACATTATGCATCAATGATAAGTAAGTTTTCAGTAGATTTCAAGTCAACATGGAAGAAAGATCTTTCAGTTAGTAATAATATACACATTATAGTCAATGGCCTATAAATGTTTATCATTAAATATTAATGGTTTGAACAATAATGTTAAAAGAGTTGGTTTGCTTAAATATATCAATATGCATAAAGCCCAGATCATATTTTTACAGGAAACCCATCTATTAAAAAAAGATCTACAAAAATACTCATTCAATGGCTGTACCATTCTGGTTGATTCATGTTTTAAGACTAAGTGAAGGGGCACTCTTATTCTATGGAAGAATTATAGATACAATTTCAGATAAAGATGGGATGCTGAGCATAGTTATTTTGGAAATCAGTAGGAAGTATTATACTCTGATTAATACATACTGGATATCAGAACTGAGTACTAAATATGTTGACAAATATCTGAACCTGATTACTTTAAATGCAAAAGGGGAAATTATAGCAACAGGTGATTTTAACTGCCTATTAACAGGCAATGGTACTTCTAAAAATGGTAAAATAAAACTAACTTCTCAAGCCAAGAAGTTAAATGACTTTACAAACCAGATGAACCTTAAAGATATACATGGTCTAAGAGAACATTATATTCCTTATTCTGTACTCACTATTCATATCAGTTTGGTACACAACCAAACATTGATAAGGTCTTTGTATAAAATAATATATACTCTAAAATAAGTGACGTATCTATAATGATTTGTCCACTTTTGGACCATAATGCTATAATCTTTACATTAACTAAACATGCAGATGATTTAAGATTTCTACTGAGAATTCATCATGTAACTACCCCCAAGAAACCTTATGAGATTTTAACATAAACTGGAACACCTGTTCCTCAGAATCCCCAACCACCCATGTTAACCTGCATGCATTTACACAAATCATAACCACCCCTACCAGGATAGGAAAACGTAACCATAAAGAAAACATACTTGATTGGATACTTATCAATAGTCACCCCCAACTGTACACCTCTGGGATCTTCCCTGATGACGTAAGTGATTACCTTCTTACCTATATAATTAACCATAAAGCCATCAACCCCCACCAACCCATACTCAGAATGGTAAGAAACAAAAAGAACTTTAACCTTGCCAGTTTCCAACAGGAACTGAACTCATGTAAATGGTCAATTCTGAAACACCTCCCCTTAGAGGAAGCAGTTGTATACTTCAACAACAAATTCCTTGAGATCCTTGACTCTCATGCACCTGTTAGCTCAATAAGAATAAAGCCAAAAACTGCGCCATGGCTTTTCAAAGAGTCCAAACTAAAAATCACCCTTAGAAACAAAGCATGGGCATTATGGCATACTACAAAAGACCCCCAAGATCACATTAAATATAGGCAGTCAAGGAATGAGACTAAAAAATTCATTTTACAAGACAAAAAAAACTACTACTATAATCTACAGCAAATAAATCAAAACAACCCTCAGAAGTTTTGGGCAGGTTTAAATAAACTATTACATCCTGGATAAATTTTCACCCTGACCCCTGCAGCCACCATTGATAAAACACCTGAGGAAGTCTCAGACAGTTTTAGAGTCTTTACAAAGACAATCCAAGCCCTAGGTATCCAACTACCTCCAAGCTCCCCTGGCCCTGAGGACACCACCCCTAGTAACCAACTCTCATTCAGATTCCAACCAGTTGCCACTTCACTTATCTGTACCTTGATCAAAAAATTAAAACCAACTACTCTCTCTGCTGATCTACTCCCTAACGAGTATTTACAAAAAGCAGCTGATGCCATTGCTTACCCCATCTCTATACTAATTATTCGACCACAGTAGAAGCCAAAATCCCCACCATCTGGAAATATCCCATGTAATCCCACTTCACAAAGGAGGTAATTCTACTGAACTATCTAATTATAGGCCAATAGCTATATT
This sequence comes from Protopterus annectens, assembly GCF_019279795.1. Lineage (NCBI taxonomy): Eukaryota > Metazoa > Chordata > Ceratodontiformes > Protopteridae > Protopterus > Protopterus annectens. The sequence goes on from NC_056734.1 coordinate 569,569,022, forward strand.
ATCTCCTCTTGCAAAGATTATGGAAAAATGTATTCATAGAGACCTGCTGCACTACGTAATTCAGAACAACCTCATGGCAGACTCCCAGCACGGCTTACGACCTCACCACAGCCCTACTTCAGCCCTACTAGCCTCCTCCAACACCATAAACCATAATTGCAACAATAATAACATATCCTCTGCCCTCTTCTTGGATCTCTCCAAGGCATTTGATATGGTTGATCACCAACTTCTAATCCACACCCTGAAAACATTCTGTCTAGATACTAAAGCCTTTCAATGGTTCCAATCTTATCTGAGCGGCAGACAGCATGCTATCCTTTGGCAAAACAAACTATCTAACCTACTACCCAACTCCCTTGGTGTACCCCAGGGTTCTATACTAGGGCCCCTTCTGTTCTCCATTTTCATCAATGATCTTTATACTGTTATCCCAAAAGTCAGCTGTATCCAATACGGTGACGACTCCACCCTGATCTGCTCAGCCACATCTCAGACAGAACTATGATCAGCTACCCAGAAAATCTTCAACATAATAGAAAACTGGCTTTCTGGTCATCATCTGATCTTAAATCCTAAAAAAACAAAACTGTTACTTTTTCTCACCAACTCATAGGTCTACTGCATTTACCTTTACCATAAAATCCAATAAAGGCACTATAATTTCCCCAGACACCTCTACAAAACTACTGGGTGTTATCATAGATGATCTTAAATTTGACCTGCATGTTAATCAAACCACCAAAACCATCAATAAAAAATAGGGTTACTTTACAGGATAAAAGGCTTCTTAACCCCACCTGCTAGAATTGCCATAGCTCGCTCTCACTTACTTTCAACTCTTCTGTACGCATCCCCTTTACTCTCTAATTTAAACAAGTCTGTCCTCAGCAAACTGTCTATCTGCTACAACTACATTGCCAGATTTGCCACTGGTCTGCCTTATAGGACACACCACTGTATCAATATAAACCAGCTTGGGTGGCTAGAACTGTCCAGCTTGATCCAGTATAACCAATTGATTATGGCATATAAAATCCTTTACAATCTGGTCAATACTCCTGCACTAAAAAACATTATCACCCACTATAACAATTCCAGACCTCTTTGATCTTCTAACATGCTGCTAGTTCAGACTATCAAAACTAATAACTCAGCTGGTGACTCTCTCTTTTCCAACTCTGCAGGTAAATCCTGGAACTCACTCCCAGCTGAAATTACTTTACTTACCACCCCGAGTCAATTTAAGATAAGACTCAAACAATATTTGACACTAAACTAGCTATGTCAATGTATCAAACCAGACTAACTCTCCTCTATTATGAATTAACAACTATAATTTATCTTAGTTGTGTTATTTAATCCGGACTTACACCCAGGATTATCTCTAACCTTGGAATTTGTATAACTTGTTAAGTATGCAACCACTGTATATATTGTATCTGTAATCTTAACTGCTTATCTTGGAGCTTTTCTCCCCGGGCCTACGCCGAAAATGAAGATGAATCCAGTTGGACTATCCTGGTCAACAAATGTAAAATAAAATAAATAAATAAATTCCTGATTACATAACTAAGTTAAATGACTTTAGGGAATGAATAATGAAAGAAATAGAACTGTTTATGGAAACAAATGATAATGGTGAAGTGACTGATACTATACTATGGGACACCTTTAAAGTTTATATATATATATATATATATATATATATATATATATATATATATATATATCGTAGAATAAAATCTTGGTACCTTAAAAAAAGGAGAGAGTAGGAGAAAGAACTTTTAGACTTACAAAAAAAACACAGACCAGATAAAAATGGACACAAAACCAAATAACAAAGTAGCACATAACAACTATGGAGGAGAAAACATACTTGATCTCATCATCACGAACATGGGATCAAAATGTTCAACACCGGAAGTATACCTCTCACTGGTGAGATCAGATCATAAACTAATCTCGCTGGAGGTCCTCATCCCGCCCCCACCTGAAACAAAAAAGACCACAGTGAAAAACTTCTCAAAAGCCGATTTCACACTTCTAAAAACTAGTGTGGTCTCCTTTAAGGCCCCTGAGCCAGTGGTAAACATTACTCAAACCGCTGAATCACTTACAAATGCCTTCTACCAGCACCTACAGGACTGCATGGATCAGGCAATCCCAAACAAAACTAAGACTCTCTGTACCAAAGGCAAGCGTCCAGTCTGGTGGACCCCAGCCATAAACAAGCTCTACAACAAAAGGAGGAAGCTACTACAAGATAGAGCAAAATCCTTGAAAGGTAAGACACCTTTGATCATTATAAGTAAAAAACTAAGAGCTCTCATAAAATCATCCAAGGCAAATTTTGAGAGAAAAATCGCCAAGGACTCTAAAGAGAATCATAAGGCCTTCTTTAGCTGTTAGAAACCTAGGAGGAAACTCCCAGATATGCTCAGAATTAGTTCAAAATGATGTGAAAATTACTGAACCTACACACATTGCCAACATACTGGCTGACAGGTTCAGTGCAAACTTCTCCCCCCCCCCCCCAAAAGGAGAGATATCTATTCCAGAGGATTGTAGCCCCAAATATCTCCAACGCCCAGGTGAGAACTGCCCTCACTAAGGCAAAAAACACAGCATCCATGGGACCGGATGGTGTCCCCGGCTGTGTGCTTCACGAACTCAACAAGGAATTAAACCCACAGTTAGGACAGCTGTTTAATCTTAGCCTCACCTCAGGATACGTACCCAAGGAGTGGCGCACGGCGACTGTGGTCCCACTTCATAAGGGCGGTGCCTCCACAGACCCTGGAAATTACTGCCCCATTAGCTTGACAAGCCTTATCTGCAAAGCCATGGAGAGGATCATAATGGAACTCATAAATAAAGACATAGGGAACTTGCAGACTTTGGATCCAACCCAGTTTGGCTTTGTCAAAGGCAGATCCTGCCTCTTAAACTTGGTTGACTTTTTCGAGACAGTCACCAAGGCCATTGATGAGGGAAAGGCAGTCCATACAGCTTACCTCGACGTGGCAAAGGCCTTCGACACAATACCCCACTCAGGTATCACCGAAAAACTCATCAGCTTGAATGTAAACCCATACATCACAAGATGGGTTGCAAACTGGCTAAGTGACAGAACCCACAGGGTCAGAGTTGCTGGAGCCATGTCAGACTCAAAGCCTGTCACAAGTGGTGTCCCACAGGGCTCAGTCCTGGGTCCACTCTTGTTCGGCATCTACTTTTCTGAAGTACAAGCAAACACAGGAGGGTTATGGCTGACAAAGTTTGCAGATGACTGCAAACTGGGCGCCATAGTCGAAAACACATCTGACACAGATATCCTCCAGAAGGGCCTCACAGAAACGGATAACTGGTGCCAGAGCCATGGCCTGAAGTTAAACACCAAAAAATGCATAGTCATACCCTTGGGAAAAACAAGGTTACCCCTAGCTACCATATAGGTGGCAATCCACTGAGCACAGAAAGTCATCAGGGATCTGGGGACCCAGGTTGACAGTAGCCTTTCGTTTGACACTCATGTTGCTAAAGTAGTTAGGAAAACCTTCTATATCGCCCACCTGATCATGAAGGGATTCACATCTAGATCAAGGGAGGTCATCGTCCCCTGTACTCATCACTCATTAGACCTATGATTGAGTACAATGCCCGTTCGAATGTATCTGACCAGACACCTGCTGCAGCTTGAAAGGCCCCAAAAGTTCCTCACCAAAAGGATAAAGGGTCTCAAAAATATGTCTTATGCTGCCCGACTGAAAGAACTCCAGCTCTATTCAGTCTCATACCGCTTGCTCAGAGGTGACCTGTGCCTGACATATAAGGCCATGTCAAACCCAGATTTGATGAATATGCTTCACCTCAAAAAATCTAGATCCCTCAGAACCACAAGGCGGAGACTTAAACCTTGACACGGTTATAAATAGAACATGCTGGAGGGACAGATTCATCACCCAGAGACTCCCTATGCTGTGGAACAAAATCCCTGTACATGTGAGGCAGAGCACCTCTCTGGCCTTGTTCAAGAGGAATCTTGACCAATGGATGGGAGATTGCAGATATACCCCAGGGATTACTTCAGTGTCACTGCTTGACAGAGGCACAGCAAAATGATAGGCATAGTTTTTATTCAAACTAAAGGGGTGGCAAAAGCCACATAACTATGGGCTAGGCTTATAAATGCCCTTGGGCAGATAGCCTAGTATGAACCTATGAACCTATGAACCTATGAACTACTAAGTTAAATCAAAAATACTTAGTAGTTCTGAATCATAAGGTAGCCATAAACCTGGAAAAATTGAAATTGCAATATTATGCTGTAAATCCTAAATATCTACATAAAATAGCGGTAAGATCCAAAAAAATAAACAATCAAAATCTTATTAATGAGATTAAATATAAAAGTAATGGTTCAGTTAACATTACATCTAACTTAATGGACATATTGGAAGTGTTCAGAAACTACGATAAAGATATAAATAATACACCACATTTGGAGACAGATAATGTAATAAATACTTTTATTCAAGAAAATATAACTACTAAGATGTCAATGCAAAAAAATAACATATTAAATAAACAAATAACAGTAACAGAAGTGAAAGAGCAAATAAAAAATTTAAAAGATAATAAAACTCCAGGACTGAATGGAGTAATTCCTGAACTATATAAGATTTTTCCTGAATATATAATAAAGAAAATGATGAATGCCTTTACTATAGTTAAGCAAAAATGTATAACACCCCCATCATGGAAATACTCAATTATCTCCCCATATTAAAACAAAGTAAGGACCCCAAATTTTGTGATTCATATAGGCCAATTCCATTACTAAACACTGATTATATAATTTTCATGACAATATTAGCTAATAGGATAAAGAAAATATTACCTAATCTAATACATAATGATCAGACAGGGTTCAGTCTTCATAGAAAAGTGCAAGATAACATTATTAAATTACTATCATTAATAGACATAGCATGCAAATACAAAAAAACAACTGACTATTATCAGCCTAGACATAGAAAAGGATTTTGATTCTGTTAGTTGGTCTTATCTACAAAGAATTCTGATTCATTCTGAATTATCTTCAGATTTTGTCAACTTATTAATGAAAATTTATAGTAGGACACAAGCTTATGTGAAAATCAGATCATGTCTATCCTCACCACTAGAAATCCTCAAGGGAGCTAGACAAGGTTGCCTTTTGTCACCATTATTGTTTGCTCTTTCAATGAAACCTTTTGCTACATATATCAGAAACAAGCAAAATATAAAAGGCTTTCAAATTAATAAGGAATATTGTCCTAAGATACAATTATTTGCTGATGATATGTTGCTAATGGGTGATATTGATGGTTCTTTGCATGATGTTATAATTACCTTAAGCAAGTCTGAAATAATTTCAGGGCTTACATTTAATCATAAAAAATCCAAAACATTACTAATTAACAAAAAGATCAACAAAAACCTAAGACAGAATAGCCTGTTTAATTGGGAGAATGATGTATTAGAATATTTGCGTGTCAGTATAAAGAGTACATGGAAAGAGTCTGTTAAACTAAACTACAATAATTTAATAACCACCATTAGTGAACTAATCAAAAGATGGAATAAAATGTTCTTCACAGTGGAGGATAAGCTTTAATTAAAATGATAATTTTACCTAAAATTTTGTTTTATATACAGTCGTTGATACTACCCCTCCCAAAAACTTATTTAAAAATTAGACTCTATGCTACTTAAATTTTTATGGTTCCCCTTAAAACCTAGAATTTCATATAAATGGTGTATTAGAGCTTGGAACAGTAATGGGATAGCATTCCCTAGCTTAGATCTTTATTCCAAATCAGTTATAATTAATGTAATATTACTTGGATCACACCTACCTATATATCTGGCTGGAAAACAATACATGAGATTCATAGGTTCATAGGTTCATACTAGGCTATCTGCCCTAGGGCATTTATAAGCCTAACCAGAGTGTGTTTGGCTTTCGCCACCCATTTTAAATGCATTTTGCTATGCCCTTTTTCGAGGTTAGTATACTGTGCCTCTGTCTAACAGTGACACAGAAGTGATACCCGGGGTAAACCTATGATCTCCCATCCACTCATCAAGATTCCTCTTGAAGAGAGTCAATGAGGGACTCTGCCTAACCTGGACTGGGATTTTATTCCAGAGTGAAGGGAGCCTCTGGGTTATGAATCTGTCCCTCCAGCATGTCCTATTTATTTCAGTGCTGAGGTTCAAGTCTCTCAAGCGCATAGCTCGATGGGATTTGGATTTTCTGAGGCGCAGCATGTCCATTAATTCTGGGTTGGAAATGGCTTTATACGTCAGGCACAGATCGCCTCTGAGCAAGCGGTATGCCACTGAGTAGAGCTGGAGTTTCTTTAACTGGGCAGCATATGGCATCTGTTTGAGCCCTTTGATCCTCTTGGTGAGGTACTTTTGAGGTCTTTCCAGTGCTGCAGGTGTCTGGTAAGGTACATCCCAAAAGGGGCATTGTACTCAATTATGGGCCTGATGAGGGATGAGTAAAGAGGCACTATGACCTCCCCTGATCTAGATGTGAATCCCTTCATGATTAGGTGGGCTATATAAAATGTTTTTCTAACCACTTTGGCCACGTGGTTTTCAAATGAGAGATTGCTATCAACTTGGGTCCCCAGGTCCCAAATTACTTCTTCCGTACTTAATGGATTACCACCTATGTGGTAATTTGTGGGCACTTTGTTTTTGCCAAAGGGGATGACTATACACTTTTGGCGTTTAGCTTGAGGCCATGGCTCTGGCACCAGTTGTCTGTTTCTATGAGGCCCTTTTGTAGGATGCTTGTGTCGGCTGGAGAGTTGATTATGGCGCCCAGTTTGCAGTCATCTGCGAACTTGGTCAGCCACAGTCCTTCCATGTTGGCCTGTACCTCCGAGAAATATATACTGAACAAGAGAGGTCCCAGGACTGAGCCTTGTGGGATGCCACTTGTAACTGGTTTGGAGTCTGACATGGCTCCAGAAATTCTAACCATGTGGGTTCTGTCCTTGAGCCAGTTTGCAACCCATCTAGTGACATAGGGGTTTATATTTAAGCTGGTGAGCTTATCTATAATGCCCGAGTGGGGTATTGTATCGAAGGCTTTTGCGAGGTCCAGGTAGGCTGTGTGGACCACCTTCCCCTCGTCAATGGCCTTGGTGACTGTGTAAAAGAAATCAACCAGGTTTAAGAGGCAGGATCTGCCCTTAACAAAGCCAAACTGGGTAGGATCCAGTGTCTGTAGGTCCCCAATATCTTTATTTATGAGGTCCATGATGATCCTTTCCATAGCTTTGCAGACCAAGCTAGTCAGGCTTATGGGGCAATAGTTTCCAGGATCCGTTGAGGCACCACCTTTGTGGAGAGGGACCACTGTTGCTGTACGCTACTCTTTGGGTACATATCCTGTAGTAAGGCTGAAATTGAACAGTAGTTTTATGTTTGGGTTTAGCTCTTCTTGGAGTTCATGTAGGACGCAGCCCGGGATACCGTCTGGACCCACTGATGCTGTGTTTTTTGCTTTAGAGAGGGCGGCTCTTACCTGAGCATCTGAGATGTCAGGGGGGCAGCACTCTGCTGGGATAGATATTTGCCCTTTTGGTGGGGAGGGGGGAGAGAAGTTTGCACTGAACCTGTCAGCTAGGATGTTGGCAATGTGTGTGGGTTCGGTGTATTTTTTGTCATTTTGGACTAATTCTGAGCATATCTGGGAATTCCCACCCAAGTTCCTAACATAACTAAAGAAAGCCTTGTGATTATCCTTAATGTCCTGTGCAATTTTTCTTTCGAAGCTGGCCTTAGACGATTTTATGAGTGCCCGTAGTTTTTTGCTAATACTGATCAGAGATGCCTTCCCTTTTTGGGATTTTGCTCTATCATGTAGTAGCTTCCTCCTTCTATTGTATAGTTTGTTTATGGCTGGGGTCCACCAGACAGGACGCCTGCCTTTGGAGGATTGGGTCTTGGTTTTATTTGGGATTGCATTATCCATGCATTCCTGAAGGTGTTCATAGAATGCGTTTATAAAGGATTCTGCAGTCTGGGATGTATTTTCCACAGGCCCGGGGGCTTTGAAGGATTCCACCTCGGTTTTGAGGAATGTGAAATTTGCTTTAGAGAAGTTTTTCACTGTGGTTTTCTGGGCAGAGGGTGGGGTCAGGATGTAAATATCCAGTGAGATTAGTTTATGGTCTGATCTTACCAGTGAGGGATACACTTCTGGTCTGGAGCATAGAGCCCCCATGTTGGTGATGATCAGGTCCAGTATGTTTTTCCGTCTTGTGGGAGTGGTAACAAGTTGTTCCATAGCATTTGAGTTTATAAATTCTAGGAACCTTTGGGCTAGGGTGTTGGAGCTAGAGTAATGCTCCCAGTCTATGTTTGGGTAGTTGAAGTCACCCAATATAATGATGTTTGGAGAGACCTTCATATTTTCCAGTGTTCTCAGGAAGGCCGAGTGGGGTTCCTGGGTTTGGCAGGGTGGTCTGTAGCAGGCTATAAACTGGAAGGCAGTTTTACCCACTGTTAGTTGCACATGGATAGTCTCTGATGCTTCGTGCTGTGCCACCAACCTGGAGGTGTGGGTATCTTTGACGAATATTGATACTCCCCCTCCTTTTGTGGTTTGGTCCAAGTTTTGGGGCCGAAAAGCATGGTATGAGGTATAACCTGGTAGTGCTGGGGTGCTCTCGGGAGCCTTGAACCAGGTTTCTGTTACTGCACAGATATCGATGTTCTCCATGCTAAGGAGAGTTTTGAGAGTGAGCATCTTGAGGTTTAGACTTCTGGCGTTGAGTAGCATTACTCTTAGTTTCTTATCACTTGTGATACCTATGGAGGTGGGTTTGTCTTTTGAGCCTTGCCTAAAAATGTCACTATGGGGGTGGCAAGAGCCTTTGCCAATATCCGAAAGCCCAGGGGTGACAGGTGCAAGCCGTCCCTAGTGAAGCATCGTGGCTTGTCGAGCATGTCATCCCAGGCTGACAGGCATTGGATCCCCTTTGAATGACACCAATACTTAAGCCAGTTGTTGAAATTGATCATCTTGTCTTCATATTGTGGCATCATTCTTGGTGAGGGTAAGATGCTACTCAAGGTCAGGGTCATACCGGCCTGGGCTACATGCTCAGAGAGCTCCTCTATGTCTCTTTTCGTGTAGTCCAGGGAGGTACATCTCAGGGCATTCACACCAGCATGGACAATGACTGAGTCATATTTGTACTTGCCTTGGAGTGACCTGAGTGCTCGTGTTATGTGGCGGATCCTAGCGCCCGTCAGGCAGCTCACCGTGACCTTCTCCTTGTTCAGCCAAGTGAGCGGGACGTCAGTGTGCCTGACGATAGAGTCACCTATTACAAGTGTATCAGGTGTGTTGTTTAGCCTTAAGGGCTGTGACTGTTCGGCACACTGGCTTTGTGAGCTATGTGTTGCACGTGTTTTGTTTTGGGGTAGCGGTTGCTTGGGTGTCTGCTTTGGAGGTCTCTGCTGCTTAGGCAGATTTTTATTTAGAGCCTCCGAGTATGTTTTTGTGTGTTTATGTGTTTGGTTTGCTGTCGTGGTAGGTTTATGTGAGACTGGAATTGTAGTGAGTGTGGTTTCCTTCTCCTCCTGACTGGTTACGCCAGTACTGAGTTGAGAGAGCTTAGCCTCCAGTTTGGCTATATGGTTGCATCTCTCACATGTGTTGGAATTTGTTGGGAGGAGGAGAGGGTTGTCTGTGTACATGAGGCAGTTGTAACATAGCCTCAAGATTCCCAGATTCACCAGCTGGACCGGAGAGGAGATTGACAACTGACCTTTGGACATGCTAGAATAGTATTGGGAATTCCTTTATAATTGAAAAAAAGGGCCAATGGGGAACAAGGTACTCAAGGGGAGTTTGTGAGGGTGTAGTGCTTTTAATTTTTTAGTGCCGACTTATATAATTGCTTTAGTGAGCAAGTGCCAGGATTTAGAGTAGGAATAGGGTGTTTATTATGAGAACTAGATCAGTTCTAAGGGAAAAAGTGAAGAGCAGACTTTGTGGAGCCAAGAATGGTTTTAAACTCAATTAAGCAGAGCTGCCCGATGCTGCGCTATGCGCAAAATCCTGCAAAGCCGCGCTAAAGCGGGTTTTATACAGGGGGACTTGAAAGAGCTAGAAATTGGCAAAAAACAGCCAATAGATTACCAGATTCTTGTTGTGGGAACACTCCTCCAGGGATAGATAGGCTGCTCTAAGCTCCCCACCGCCACTGGTGAACAAAGAAGCCTCCCTTTATCCAAGAAAGGAAATGGGCAACACAGTAACTTTCCAAAAGTCCAGAATACAGTAAAGCCTGTATTTGGACTACTCTAGGTCAGGAAAGATGGGAAACAAGGATATTTTTTTTTTTTCTTTTTTGCAACAAACAGCAGGAAAGTGCAATAAATATGTAACACAGGCTAGCGCACTTGAGTGTGTAGCCTCAACAGGTAAATGCAACAAACAGGACAAACTTTAAAAGTGCAGGTGCAAAAACAACTTTAAATAGTTTAAAACAGTTCAAGAAGCAGAAATACTTGCAGTTTAGCTAGATCGGACAGTCACCCAGGTAGTAGCAGGAAATAAAAAACACTTTTATCAGGTTAGCAGTCGCTCTTTTAGCCTCTCTGCTGCTAGCACCACTCTGCAGGACCACGAGGAGCTTGGCTGAGTAGTAACAAGCCAAAAACAGCCAAAGCGGGTTTTATACAGGGGGACTTGAAAGAGCTAGAAATTGGCCCAAAACGGCCAATAGACTACCAGATTCTTGTGCTGGGAACACCCCTCCAGGGATAGATAGGCTACTCTAAGCTCCCCACTGCCACTGGTGAACAAAGACACCTCCCTTTATCCAAGAAAGGGAATGGGCAACACAGGAACTTTCCATAAGTCCAGAATACAGCAAAGCCTGTATTTGGACTACTCTAGGTCAGGAAAGGCGGGAAACAAAAAACAAGTAATCTCCGTGGTATCCCCGAAGTCTCAAAACAACCCACTAAAGTGTAGTGGGTTTAAAAACAAAACAGTGTAAGAAACTTCTCTTTGTGGAAGATTTTCAGTCCATATATTTCTAGTTAATCACTGTATATTAATCAGATCAGACAATAGTAGTAGAAGCAGCGAACGTAAACTCGTCAAGTCAAAAAATAATAATAGAAAATATATAATTCTACAGCATTACTAAGTATTCAAAAGTAATCCAAGCAAGGCAGGCAGTCTGTTTCCAGTCGAAAATCCTTTATTAAGTACACAGACAAGCGATCCAAGTAAAACAAAAATAGAGTAATAATTTCCTCACAAGCTTTCTAAATATATATATACTTTTTATCAGGCATGGGAGTGGTTTATTGTGCTGTAAAACAAAGTGTTATTGGTACACATGTTAAATTCACATCCCTTCCCCCATCAGTGTGACATTCGAGCTGGTCCTGCCCTACCTAGTAGCTGTCATAATAATATATAGCCCTAATGCACTTTAATGGTACATCTTATTTAACCAAATCATTAAGTAGATTATTAAGTCTGTGATTTTATACAAGGCAATATACTACATGGCTGGAAATATATCAACCTTAGTTCATTTTGCGATAAAAAATTATATATAAATATATACATATACATTTTACATGTAAAAATCAGTTTCTATTTTCATAACCTATTGTTAACAAAGATCGCTTTCGTCCTTCTAGACTTCTTCAGGTCTGTGTACAAGAACCCTAAAAACCTATATAATTGTATAATTAGTTAGTATTGTTATTACCATCATTTTGAATAAAGTGGAAAAAAGAACCAGAAAAAAATAATAAAATAATAAAAATAAAAAAAATATATATGTATGATGATGGAAACAAAATATACACTTAAATTTCAAATGATTTAAAATGGTATTTAAAACCAATTTGTAGAAAAAAATAAAATAAAATACAATTAGTCATGTAAACAATGTGGCAATTTTCTAAGTTCCAGTGCACTTTTAATTGAACAGTTGTAGTTTAGTCCAGGCTTTCTAAAAGAGTTCGGCTTTAATTGCCAAATGAGTTCATGTTTCTCCAGAATATTCGGGATGTCTCCTTCAAGATCACCCATGTCTATGTGATCCAGGATCTGGAACTTAAAACCTGTGTGTCTTTTATGAAGAAAAAGATGTTTGGCTAGTGCATTATTTTTACATCCAGAGCGGATTTCTGACAGATGACATGAAATCCTTCGCTTGAGATTATTTACAGTCTTGCCCACATAGAATGCATCACATTCATTGCACTGTGCCCTGTAAATTAATTTTTTAGTGTTACAGTCACCCCCTGCACTGGTTTTAATGATCTTCTTTAAATAAGGGCAATAAAAACTATCACCTTGCTGTATAAATATACAAAATGTAGAATTAGTTTCACATCTTTTAGTACTTTTCTCACATGATCTAGGTTTAAATTCAACAAAACTTCTAATATTCCTGATATGAGCAGTCCATTAAAGAAAGAAAGATTAATAAAATGAAATGAGATCAACTGGACAAAGATGATCCTGGGAGACTTACTAGGAGGTACAATAATAATATCACAAACTTCAAAAACCACGTAAACCAAATCACTACACAAACCAAGAAATATCAGAAATGAGCAACGGAGCACTGGTTTATTTTAAAACAATAATGTTAGCAAAAAACATGCTTTCGGCGAGCCCAATGTCTCACCTTCATCAGACAAACATACAAGCAACTAACTAGCATTTTTATATAAAATAGTTTCAATTAAATAATCAACAATCAATCAAATTTAATTTAATCAGTGCTGCATATCAAATGTAAAACATAATGAATCAAATTTTTAAATGTTAAAAAACTCATAAGGTAACTTGTATCAAAGTTAAAAAACTTATAAAACCATAATAATCTTCATGATTACACATTATGTGTATAAATATATATGTGTATAAAATACACACTAATTAATGAACTAATTTAATTTTAAAAATTTTTATATATTAACATTTTTATATTAAAGTAATACTAGATACAAAGTTATCTTAAATGCTTAGCTACATAGCCCATAAAACAAACAGCATTCATCCATTTAATTAATATACCTAGTTCATTTAAAACAAAGGGCAGAATATATGTATGTATGACAGTTTGTGCAAACTAACACCATTTATCAACACTATATGTCTACCTTTTTGTAGATAAAAGTTTAAGAACACAGGCAATGGATACATACTCATTTAAACCTGGATGCGTATATGCACATGTGCGTATCTGCCAAACCAATTCATTTATTTCTAAATGAATCTGCCAAGGGCCACCCTTATTATCCACCAAAATTTTTCCCAAAACAGTGAACTTAAAAAAGTGATCAGGGCAAGCATTAATGTGCCTTGCAAGGGCATTATTCAAGTTTTGCCTATCAATAGCATAAGTGTGTTCATAAATGCGCTGCTTAAACTTTCTTTCTGTTTTCCCTATGTAGAAAGCAGCACATTTTTGACACAGAGCCAAATAAACCACACCATTTGTCTCGCAACTATGTTTCCCTATTATTTTATATTCTTCATTCCTAATCTTGACTTTTGAGTCAGTTAGTACATGCTTACATTGATTGCAAGCCCCACATTTTGTCATTCCTGAAGTGCGTTGACTTGAAGGTTGTGGTTTAAACTCAAGCAAAGATTTTAAATTGCGCCCTCTTCTGAAAGTTAATTTAGGAACCTCACCTAACTTGTGGGAAAAATTGTTGTCATCCATAATCAAAGCCCAGTATTTATTGAGCACCTTCCTGATCTCAAAATGATCCACTGAAAAGGTGCAAAAAAATCTAATTCCAGAAGAAGGCTGGTTTATGGTGTCAGCGGCTGATCTAAATACGTTAGTGGGAGCAGTTTCAGAAATAGTAACATCAAAAGAAAGAATTGGTTTATAAAACCTGATCTTCTTTTGTTTATTACTTCTGTTCTAATATCAAATAACAGTGAAGCCAGATAACCTCTATTTACAAACATTTGACTCAAATGTTCACATTCCAACAAAAAATCTTCAAATTCAGAAACCATTCTGGCCGCTCTTACCATCTGGCCTTTCACTACTGCTTTCTTTTGATAACTAGGATGGCAACTAGTGAAATGCAGGAAAGCATTAGAGTAAGTGGGCTTTCGATAGATAAGGCTCTTGTATCTTGAATTTATCTCATCTTTAATAATCAGAATATCCAAATAATTAATGCTAGATTTCTGCAAATTGTAGGTAAACTCCAAGAAAGATGTCATACTGGAAATAGTACTTAAAAATTTAGGAACTTCGGAGGGAGACGCTTTCCAGATGATCAACATGTCGTCCTGGTACCTTGTGTACCAGGCGACATTGTTCATAAAAGTAGCATCAGAAAACAAGAAGTTTTTTTCCCAGTATGCCAACACACCATTGGCGAAACTCCCTCCACAGGGCGACCCCATAGCAACCCCTGATTTTTGTAAATAAATTTTATTGTCAAACAACATAAAGTTATTATTTAAGACAATTTCCAATAACGTCTCGACCAAATAAATAGTGTTGTCATCTATTTTCTTATCAAAAAGAAATTCACGTACCCATTGAATACCAAGTTCTTGTGGTATGACAGTATAAAGATCCTTGATATCAATGGTCAAAAACCAGAAATTCGCATCAAAAGGAATCTTTTTAATTTCTTGGAGAAAACTCCAGGAATCTTTACAAATCTGGGGTTCCTGATTGATTAAGGGTCTTAATACACTGTCAATATATTTAGCACATGCAACAGTGATAGAACCGCGGCTGTCCACAATAGGATGAAAAGGTGGTTGTGATAAACTTTTATGAGTTTTTGGGATGCCAAACAAGGCCGGTAACCTAGGGGCTAGAACATTTAAATATTGATACAAATCAAGGTCTATAAGTCTTTCAAGAAATAAATCCTCAACCATACCCCTGATTTTTGCATAAGCAGTGTTAACTTCGTTAATGCTCACAACTTCATAACAATCAGTGTTTAGAAGAGTTACCATTTTCTGAACATACAAAAGGTTGTCCATAAAGACTAGACCGCCCCCCTTGTCAGGCTTCATAACTCTGATGTTACAGTTTTTTAGCAAAACCATAAACTCTCTTTCATAACTGGCAATATTATAATGTCGCTTGTGAGAGAATTTGTTCAACTTAAGAGCTCGTAAGTCATATTCACACATCTTTTCAAACAGTCGCAAAGTGTCATGCAATGGGGGGTTGTAAACACTAGAAACTCTAAGCCGAAAGCGTGTTTTTTGCTAACATTATTGTTTTAAAATAAACCAGTGCTCCGTTGCTCATTTCTGCTATTTCTTGGTTTGTGTAGTGATTTGGTTTACGTGGTTTTTGAAGTTTGTGATATTATTATTGTACCTCCTAGTAAGTCTCCCAGGATCATCTTCGTCCAGTTGATCTCGTTTCATTTTATTAATCTTTCTTTCTTTAATGGACTGCTCATATCAGGAATATTAGAAGTTTTGTTGAATTTAAACCTAGATCATGTGAGAAAAGTACTAAAAGATGTGAAACTAATTCTACATTTTGTATATTTATACAGCAAGGTGATAGTTTTTATTGCCCTTATTTACAGAAGATCATTAAAACCAGTGCAGGGGGTGACTGTAACACTAAAAAAGTAATTTACAGGGAACAGTGCAATGAATGTGATGCATTCTATGTGGGCAAGACTGTAAATAATCTCAAGCGAAGGATTTCATGTCATCTGTCAGAAATCCGCTCTGGGTGTAAAAATAATGCACTAGCCAAACACCTTTCTCTTCATAAAAGACACACAGGTTTTAAGTTCCAGATCCCGGATCGCATAGACATGGGTGATCTTGAAGGAGACATCCCGAATATTCTGGAGAAACATGAACTCATGTGGCAATTAAAGCTGAACTCTTTTAGAAAGCGTGGACTAAACTACTACTGTTCAATTAAAAGTGCACTGGAACTTAGAAAATTGCCACATTGTTTACATGACTAATTGTATTTTATTTTATTTTTTTCTACAAATTGGTTTTAAATACCATTTTAAATCATTTGAAATTTAAGTGTATATTTTGTTTCCATCATCATACATATATATTTTTTTTATTTTTATTATTTATTTATTTTTTTTCTGGTTCTCTTTTTTCCACTTTATTCAAAATGATGGTAATAACAATACTAACTAATTATACAATTATATAGGTTTTTAGGGTTCTTTTACACAGACCTGAAGAAGTCTAGAAGGACGAAAGTGATCTTTGTTAACAATAGGTTATGAAAATAGAAACTGATTTTTACATGTAAAATGTATATGTATATATTTATATATAATTTTTGATCGCAAAATGAACTAAGGTTGATATATATCCAGCCATGTAGTGTATTGCCTTGTATAAAATCACAGACTTAATAATCTACTTAATAATTTGGTTAAATAAGATGTACCATTAAAGTACATTAGGGCTATATATTATTATGACAGCTACTAGGTAGGGCAGGACCAGCTGGAATGTCACACTGATGGGGGAAGGGATGTGAATTTAACATGTGTTCCAATAACACTTTGTTTTACAGCAGAATAAACCACTCCCATGCCTAATAAAAAGTATATATATATATATATATATATATATATATATATATATTTTTAGAAAGCTTGTGAGGAAATTATTACTCTAGTTTTGTTTTACTTGGATCGCTTGTCTGTGTACTTAATAAAGGATTTTCGACTGGAAACAGACTGCCTGCCTTGCTTGGATTACTTTCGAATACTTAGTAATGCTGTAGAATTATATATTTTCTATTATTACTTTTTGACTTGACGAGTTTACGTTCGGTACTTCTACTACTATTGTCTGATCTGATTAATATACAGTGATTAACTAGAAATATATGGACTGAAAATCTTCCACACAGAGAAGTTTCTTACACTGTTTTGAAAGACGGGAAACAAGGATAATTTTTTTTGTTTTTTTTCTTTTTTGCAACAAACAGCAGGAAAATGATTTTCAGAACTATAGAAAATCAATTTAAGGAACAATATGGAATAAGTAGAGTTCATTGGCTTTTATGTGAATTTTGTTTATTTAATAAGAAGTTTGATCATATTTCTTATGGCATTAATCAAATATTTAATAACTTTAAAAATATAATTGATAGTAATTACAACATTAAACAATTTCTATTTCTTATATTCCCTATAGCATACTCCCCTGATTGCCTATATTCTTTCAACATCAATGCAATGCAAAAATTAAAGGAAAATAGCTTGATATTCTGGCATCTGTTTATTGAAAATAAGAGTATTAAACCACTAAACTCTCTTTTATGTAGTTTTGATTATAGTCAAGACAGTTGGTTGTTTATACAATCATTACGGCAGTTTATAGAAAACAAAATGAGAGTATCAATCAACCTAGAGACTGAATCTATATCTAGTTTGATTCAGCTTTTTATTAGGCGTCTTGAAAAGACAGATAATCAGAAATTAAGTATCTCACCTATCTATAACATACTAAGAGAAGGCACTCTAAAGTATGACTCAGATTTTTGGAATTACTATGTAAAGATTAATGGAGAACAAATATCTGATGAATCCAAAAAAATGTATTGAATTCTATGTATGGTACCTCTACTTCATTATATTGGAGATTGCATACATGGACATTTATGAATAGGAGTTTCTATACTCCACATAAAATAAATCTTATACTCTCAAAAACAGTAAAAGTAAATGTTGGAAATGTGATGAATTACTAGAGGCCAACTGGGTTCATATTTTCATTGAATGTAGAAATATTGTTCAATACTGGAAAGACTTCAGATATTTTGTAAATGCTTTATGGTCTGATGACTGTCATATTTCTAACTCACTAATCCTATTCAATGTTCCTATACCTAATGTAATACCTAAATCTCAGATTCAGTTACTCTGGTCAATTCTTGTAATTGCCAAAAAAGTTATTATTTTGAACTGGAAAAGTAAACAAGATTTGATGTTTAAAGATTTTATTAATTTAGCAAAAGTTGTTGGTAAAAAAAGAACTGCAAACCATTTGTTATAGAACTCATAACATTACTCATAAAAAAAATAGCATGGCAAAAATTGGAAAATCTTTTGAAGAAATACTGATAACTTCTCATGGATAAAATGATTGTTTATCATGGATGAATGTAAATATTGTAAATAGTTTTGTTATTGTTTTATTTATAATATGTACATTTGCGTATGTTTATAATGAAAACAAAATAAAAATGTTTTTGAAAAAAAGAAGTCGTGTACTAATACTTTCAGGTGTATGTAACTGTCAGCTGTTGGAATGTTACTGCATAGATCATTGGTATTAATGACTGCAAAGTCATGTTACAAAAGACAAATTTCTTTCCTCAGTTTCCCGAGGTTCTAAGCAGTGGTATTATAAATATGTAATACATACAGTTTCAAAGTGTCCCAACTCCCTTACCCACATTTTTTTATATGTTCTTTCCCTTCTAGTTAAACAATTCAACAGGTTTTATGAAGATGAATTTTTAAGTAACAGAATTTTCAAAGTGAATTCACAGAAGTTCAAGATCAAGTGAATCATACACATCTCCTAAGGAAAGGATAGGTGACAGTGGAAGTGATTTTGAAGAGGAATAGTCTGTATGGTGAGTTAGTTCAAGGTCATGAGCTAATTGATGCAGGTGACCCTGCAGACACTAATCTGACAATGCTTTGTGAATGTGATCTGGACCTTGAATTAGAGGTTCTGGTAGGTGTAGATGAATGCTGACATGATCTGCATGAAATCTGCTGTGACTGTTCTCCCTGATCAGTTACATTACTTTCCTAAGAAGCACTTAAAGTCTCATGTAATCTATCCCATGGGTCAGAACAGCACCATGTCCTCTTCCCCTTTCCAAGAGTGACTCCAACTTGAGTCTGTTCATTTTTAAATAGTGAACAAATAGAGTTGGCCATGAATGCTAGGTGTGCCACCATACCACACCTTTAAAAAATTCTGGACAGTTGGCAACCCTACACATTAGTGTGATCATGACATTATCCCTACTCTCTGCCACTCTGAGGTAGTGCTGGAAATTCTCATGCATACACTGGCGGGCTCTGACCATTTCCAGATGACTCTGTGGCAGTGTTCTGAGCACTAACAATGTCACAGCACATTTGCTGTTGAGCGGCCAATGCCTTTCATGTATCCTGGGGGTAGCTGCAACAAATGTCTGTGCCTGTTTCCACTTTGTGAAGGTGTGACTGTGGACACTGTTACCTCTGAATACCCACCATCATCATCAAAGTATTCATCTGGGTATGGAGATACTGGTGTAGAGGTGCATGGTTGACCCTTGTGTACAAGCCTGAGTGCAATATCAACATGTTCCTGACTTTGTGAATGCACTGCCACTTCCTGAAGAGTTACTAATATGTTGTGGAATGTGAGATCTTGCCATTAACCTTGGGAACTGTGTGCCACTTCATCAGTTTGCCTCATAAATATAACAATGTTTTCATCATCATTATCACCCAACAGCCATTTTGCTGTTGATAGCCTTCAAATTCATTGGTATGGTGGAACTGTTTGTTTCTGGTGCTGACCCTGTTAAAAAATATCTGAAAACATTAGTCATAATGAAACAGCACACACTACTGTATGCTTATTATGGAGGTGTGGGGTATACTTGCTATGCACACTGCCTTCATTGCTATTCTGTGCTGCTGTAGAAGGCTCACCTAGTAATAATAATTGTCATTTGTTTAATGTTATCACTTGTCATCAGCATTCAATTCTCTATATGAATATACAGTACTGTTTTTAAGCCAAGCTTCATGAGCAGATATGTGTTACTACTACAGATTTTGGTAACAGCCCGTATCCACACCACATCTGATTATTCCATTACCATCATTGTCTGTGCCATACTCACCCCCATTGTAAGAGAGAAGGTATTCTTCATCTGGTGTTAACTGGATAATTGTCAGTGGCCCTTCACAGTACTGGTGCAGGTAATGTCATTCTGCCTCGCCTTACTTCTAGCACATTCTACCATATCATTTGCCTTCTTCCTATACTCTGTTAATGTGCAGTTTCTGTCACACACTGCATTAATGTCAGACAACTTTATTCCAGGCTTTTGTTGTCTCAACTTGTTTGAGCCTCCCCTTACCAAACAGATGTTTCCCATATGCCCTAAGGACAACCATGAGGATGCAATTTTTGTCATGGCTGAAGTTATCTTTTCTCCGTCGATCTCTTGTTTTACATCATTACTGCATATTAAAATAAGAAAAAAAGTCATACACAAAGAAATGCTGGATGTAATCATCATTCAAGCTACACAACAATGATCATGTATG